>NW_015112805.1:91837-117273 GCF_001443285.1 Poecilia latipinna | reverse complement strand
TGGGAAAATGTCTTGTTATAAGTGAAATTATCTCCCAGTGCAACTGATGCCTTTTTTTATATTAATATTTATATTAATTATTAAGGAACTGCTGACATAAAACAAGTTCCTACACCTTTCTGGAAATTTACTCACAAGTTAATTTTGTTTTATTTCAAGTGTACTGAGATATTAGCACTAGAAACTAGACCAAAAACACTTGGTAAGATTTTTGTGTTTTTGTAGTGGGGGTTTGAATTTCATTCATACTTTCATACATTCAAAATACAGTTTAAAAAAATATATTTTTCACTCCATTTCAAATATCTAATTATGTTGTCATTTGTAGACATAAATAAAACAGACATCTTGACATTTTGAATATTTAATTTAGACATAGTTGGCGCTTTATTAATAGCAGTCTCACAGTCAGCACAGCTATTATTAAATGTGACTTCATGACGGTTCAGTTTTCCCTGTTAGTGAAAGAATGACTAACAGTATAGGGGGAATATTCCTTTTTGATGAAGTCATTTCTTAGGTCATAGATTGCTTTTTAAGGGTTTTTAAATAAAGGTTTCTATTTTGATACATGGCTCTTTTGAATGTTCAATGAAGATACCCAACTTATATTTAGATACCGGAGAGAAAGCTGTACAGTGGCTTTCTCTCTGTACAGCCACCTGCAAATACCTAAAATTCACAAATACTTGAGTTATAGGAACACTTATAACTGCCTATTTTAAAAGTTTAAGTGCTAAATATACCCTAATACATGTATTAATGTCACCGTGGAAATGTTCTTAGCAGTACCGCAGAAGCTAAAATGAACAGTCTTCCTTATCTCTCCCGTGGTGTTTTAGCCAATCACTGCCAAGAAAAATAAATGGCGCTCCTGGATTGGCTGCTTTGCTAACACCAGCAGTGTGCCAAGAACCGTTGTGCCATGTCATTTCAGCCTCCCAAAATGCACAGATCTGTCAGATATTTGAGCAAATAGGTGAATTCACGAAAACTGAAACTGTGAAAAGGCAGGAGTCCACTGTACTGACCGCAGTTTTCTTCAGCAGCAGAACAGCTATCAGAACCTCCCTCAAATGTTTCCGTGCAGAAACATTTGATAATTTACCTTCCTTACATGAAAGACAACATTGGCTGCTTGGAAAGTCAAGGAATGGAAACTAAATTAGTTCCACAGATTTCTATTGTTAAGGTAAAACTGCGTTGAAAAGTGTGGCAAGTAAGCTAGGAGCAGCGCGCTAACCCACCACTGACTGGCTACCAGAGCAGATAGTCTGACTAACACAAACCCTGACTTTCAAAACATGATACTTTTCCTGTCTTTTCTTATATGTTCCACCACTTTCCACTTTTTTAAGACAAAAGAAAGTCAAACATCCTTCTGATTTCAGCCATCATTATTACTTATGCCTTGAGAAACTTTTTAAATTTATGTATCAACAGTAGAATAACAGATACCAGGATTTTCCTAATAATCAACATTCTGTTTTAGCAGCAGTAGGGATAACAGATTTTTTCTGTTAGATAAAACTCAGATAAATCTATTTTATCTATAAATATAATTTATTGTGCTACCACAATAAAAGATTGTGAAATATTTACTGGAGGTTGTGAGAAAATCTCACGCTGACCCATTTCTATCTCACATGTAACTGCTCTTCAGATGGAAGAAAAGAAGCGAGTGCAGTGCTTGAACCAGGTCAAACCTCTCCTGGTTTCAAGCCTGAGGTGAGGCGAATGCAAAGTGGAGCTGGGTCTTTAAACTTTGCCGGATCGGACCCAGGTTCTCCAGCTGCGGTAGATCAGCCATGGTGGCACTGGGGTTCCTCTGGACCAGCGGTTCATGCACAACTACCATTTGTCAGAAGCACATTTCCACAGCGGTGGGCCGTTGTAGAAATAATATTGAACCTTCACCGTTGTCTAAATAAATGGACGCGCGGTGGGCCTCAGGGAAAGGAGAGAGAGTGTGTGTGTGAGTGTGTGTGTTTCCGTGCATCTGTGAGAATATGAAACACGAGAACTCAGAGATGAAAACTAAGACTGCGTTGCTCCTCTTGCCGGATAGTGACCGTCTCTCCGCACCTGGCCGCTCCGTCTCAAACACACCTCCTACTCGCCTCGGTCACGTTTCCCATCTCCAAACGGTTTTAAAGCGACTGGAAGTCGAAGGCCAGGATTCTAAAACCCCCTTTTTTTCAGACTCCGCAAAACTGTTTCTCATCTGGTGTCACCGGAAGTTGGAAAGGGATGCTTGCATCACTCCATCTCTTTGGCTCGCCTCTGGGGTCCGTCTGGCCGTCATTCTCTCTAACCTCTCTCACACATCTCGGTTTCATTCTGTTTCTCCTATTTATTGCGTCCTTCTCCGACTTTGCCAACCTTTCCTCCCCCCATTCCCTTTGCTCGAGTTGTCTTTCGCGATCCGCCGATCTTTTACGGTCACTTCATTTTTCATCCAAACACCTTCTCCCTTTCCGACGCGGTCAAGTGGAAGTGGTAGCCCGTCTCCTCCTGCCTACCTACCGCAGAGTCTGCTACGTCTGTCAGCGTCTCCTACTGCCATAAGTCAGCAGCCTCCAGGTCCAAAACAGCAGACCAAGTCAATCACAGTCAAGGACATAACAGATCTGTAAAACACATATCGTGTTCGTCCAGATGCGTGTGCACACACACACACACACACACACTCCACATGAGCTCGCCTGCCCTTCCAGCTTGCCTGTCAGTACCTGATTAGCAAATCCATCAGTGCCAATGCAAACATGTTTCCTGCTTAAGCACATCAATCAGATTATAGATCCATGCAGAGCAGAAAATGCCATAAACTAAAGACAAATGTGCACCTGAGCTTTGGGACGAGAGAGGGGAAAGTAAGCAGTCGTCCTTCAAACTGTTGCATTTGCAGCCATGCAGACATATACGAGATGACATGAGTCTCTAGAGGACGAGCTGTAGGTGGGATGATCAGGTCCCGGTGGTCTTACCTTCAGTCGCAGTCAGCTGAGAGGCAGAGATCTTGCAAGCAACACTGGATTTGTTCTACTATTGTTTCCCGGCCAGCTCCTCTTGTTTCTACCTCTCTCTAACACGCAGGGGATTGTCTGAGTGTTACTCTCTCCTCCCTCTGTCTCCCTCTCACCTCCTCCCTCCGCCTCTCCTCTGTCCCACAGTCACACGCTCCCCCGTTTCATCTCTGACGGGGAGATCGGCGGAGGGAGGGAGGGAGGGAGGCAGCGAGGCTGGATGCTCTGGCCGTGAGGACGCCCGTCGCATGTGGATCGTGACACAGCAATCATATATTATACGCCCTCCCTTCTCCTCCGGCTGTCCACCTCACAAACACAACAGCTGACACACCGACACGCTCCACAGCAGCAAATGGGAATTCCAGGCCTGGACGGCCCCACTCGCCCCTATTGGGAGGGAGCGGGGGGGAAGGAGGACTGACCAAAAGCTGAAGCCAGTTTTACGAGGTAGGGGTTATAAAACTGTAAGCGAATTCAGTTTATTTGAAAGCCTGTGCGGCCTTCCAGTTTAAGCACCCTCCGCAGTCGCTTTCCTCAACAGACAAATTGGAGAAACTTCACTTGACGTGACCTTTTAATAGGACAAGCTATTGCATGGTTTCCCCCAGTATATTATAACCCTGTTGGGCCACCACGCTTTACCTGCCCTCTCCCAACAGGTTGAAAATCACTTGTTTTAAATATGGATATTTTTACACCAGTAACAGTGACAGTAAAGACGTATTAAGCTAGGTTTATAGTTGACTCACCCATTGCGCCGTCCCTGCATCTCCCCATTGGCTTCAAACACTATTATTTCCATATTACGATGCCTGCTCATGCACTTCCAGATTTTGTAACTTTTAAAATTTTTCCACACAAAAACTGCCCTGTTACCTCTTAGCAGGTTTTCTGGGGAAAACCCAGTATTGTGATAACTGTAAAAGTGAAAAGAAGAACTATTTATTGCTACTCTTTTTGGTAACTGTGTCGTTGTGACTGCACAACATAGAAGTGATGGGCCACGTTCACTGTGTCGCCTGAAGTGACCCAAATCTGGCTTTTTTTGCTTTTATGTTCCCTGTATCTGATTTTTTTCATGACAGTTTGAACAACACAGATCCAATTTTGATCAGAATATTTGGTCCTATATCTGGTACCTATCTGATCTTTTCAAATGTGACCCGAGTCTGTACGGCCAAGTCGCTTTCATCCGACCTGAACGTCATTGGTACTCCAGCAACGTCACTATTCTGCATCCTGAAACGCGAAGCGAGAAGAAAAACAACTATGGTGGACGGTGATGATATGCTGCACAGCAACTTTAAAATGAAAAGATGCGCTCCACTCTTACCATCCATGCTTACTTCTGCAAACTCTGAGCATGTCGCATTGTGTGACGTTACTGCGTCACACAAATAAATGATAAATGATAAATGATAAAAGATATACTTTTGTGCACCACACTGAGCTACCAGAAGGCAGAAGTTTAATATTAGGACTAAACATTAATATTAATGTTTAGTCCTAATAAACACTGAGAAAAACAGCCAAGTTAGCTGCACAAGTAACAGATCCACCCAGAGGACATTTCACTTATCCTCCCTCGTAAACCGTCCGACTACATGACAGTCTGGTGGCTGCACGTTAGGAGGACATGGCAACATCGCAACATGGCCTCCAGTCGGATCTAAATAGTAACGTCTACATTAATCACTCTTACAAAACTCAATATAAAAACAGCCTGCAATGTAAAATAGACTGACTACGATCAATGGAAAGCTAATAAAACTCTGAAAGTCATACCCTCTGTGAGACTGTGTGCTTGGCTGCTGCCAAATCATCGCGCTACACTGCATTTCATCAGTCGTCCCGCTTGCTGCGCCGCAGTTCAGGGACCATTTTCACCAACGGCATAAAGATCAAGCTGGACAGTCCGTTCTCATCAGGAAGACTCCGCACTGCTGGAAGTGTCCGAGCCGGCCAAAAGCCTTAAGTGTGGGATACATAAGACCAGGCGTGGACTGGGCCTGTCGCCAAAGGATGATTAGGACTAAAAACTAAAGGGGTTTTATGGTATTTGAGAAAAAAAAAATCCATATATATGTAATGAAATGGTAAGCTGACTTAAAAGTTGCAGTATGTAACTTTTAAGACTTTAACATATTTGTTAAAACTGTCACCATGTTGTGACAGTACAGTATGAGACATACAATCAGGCTCCTCTGCCTTCTCTCTGAGGTTTTATAGACATCTGCAGAAATACACCAGAAACATCCAATCAGAGCCAGGAGGATGGCCTTAGCGATGTTAATCACCCTCATCTACGCACTGCTCACACCCTGCCCCTTGCTCTCTGCTATGCTACAGCTGGTTCACCACAACAGAGACTGTCCTGAATGCTAAAGCAAGTTAGCATGGCCACTGATTATGGTGGATAAATGGTTTTTCTGGAATGTTTCTATGCTTTTAGCACATTGAACAACACATAATATATTTTTGTACAGCTACCTACTGCTTCGTTAATTTTGCTATACGCTACAGTATTGTATGGCAGATTGATTTTGTGTTTTTTAATAAACAATGGTTGGTTTAAAAGCATATAGTTTTGATTTTCTTGCGTACTGTGTAACATCTCTTCTCATCACTCTGGCACCAACTAGGTGGTTCACTTGGATTCACTTGGATTCCTCCGATAGAATTTCAACCAGGCCATTCGGCGAACAGAAGGAGAAGTTTTAAGCGATGAAGTCAGTTTTCTGCACTGTTTTATAATTGTACGCTAGCTCTTGATACCTACCCAATTTTAGCAATGACAGTGGAAGAAGTGAAGGAAGCCGTTCAGCCCATGTTGGCCACACTTCACAATATCGAATTAGCATCAGCAGCCACCTCATTCAGCTCGGAACTTCTCTCTTCATAGTGGAGGATGGCTGGTTACAGTTCAAGAACTTTCCGGTAAGCTTCATAGCGTCAAACAGGCGGACTGCATACATCAAGGGCAATCGTTATCAATTGGGTAAAATTTTAAACTTTCACGTCTGCAGCAAGCCATCGTTTCCCAATAGCTGAGAGCCCAGACCCTCCATACGAAGCGAAGCATAGAACAAGGGCCTGGCTTTCACCAGTCTAGTGTTTTACATCACTTGACCAAACAGGGAGGTGGAAAAGAATAACACTGGATGTGTGAGGTTAACAGCACACGCCAACAGAGTCATTGGATCAAGCACAACGCCCACATGTAGACAGACACACACAACGTCCTGGTATGTGGAGTCAAACCTCTCGGGGGGGGAAATAAGGGGAGCAGGCTGCTCCACACTAAGTAGGGCTTAGTGGGTCAAAAGTTTAAGAAGTGCAATTACCTGAAGGACCTCGGCTGACCCTAAAATTTTTCACCTTCTGTTCTTTTTAGTGCTCGCGCACACACACACACATACACACCCACCTTCGACAGAGGCGATTTACGGCCAGCAGCGGGAGGGAGTGAAAACTTATACACCACCAACAGGCTCCTGGAGAAAGAGACAAAGAGACCCACGTAAGCAGAGTTTGTGTTTTGAGTAGACTTTCAGGCATTGTAAATGATCACCACAGCGGGCAGTGTCATATTAAATGGCCATAACTCACCTGGACAAAATCTGACAGCTCCTGCTCAGCTTACTCAGCTTGGGTCCACACTAGAGGTGGTGACAGCGAGTAAATGGCTTCAGATGCTGTATCATAATATCGCATTAAGAAAATGTCCAGAGAAGCCAAATGTGAATCCCATCTGTGGAGACGGGAGGAGGGTGGGGTGAGAGGTAGAGAGCGGCGGAAAAAGCCAGAGGATATATCGAGCAAAATGCTCGTGACCCTCTGAGATGACGAACTGCTAGGAAAGCAGCTTTCTGACAACTTGTAAAAACACTTTCAGGTACTGTAGCGGTAGTCGGTAATTGGACAGCAATAAAAAAAGACGTAAAGTTAGTGTTCTGTGACAGCTGTGGAAAGGTTGCTTGCTTTTTTACGGATTATAATAAACTCCCCTGCTTCCTGAATTGTTCAAATGCCGTCTAGCGATACGTCGCCTAGCGTTTCGCACCGTACCCAGAGGCTCCGATGGTTTGGGCCCGCCGGTCAAATTGACTCATCAGGGGCTGAGTCAGTGGCTTTTGTGAGGGATGTCCGAGCCGCGGCGGAGCCCCACCTTGGCTGCAGGCGGCCTGATCCTGCTGCCACCAGGAGCAGACGAGTTGGGAATGGGTCTGACATGACGTGGGTCATCTTCTCATCAGAGCGAGATTAGCAGGGCAGGGTCAGCCCACAGCTCAATCACACCGGAGGTAAACATTTTAAAGTGTTCAGGCATGCCTGTGGAACATTAGCCCTTTTGTACTTGCTCAAGTAGAGAATTAAAAAGAATAAAATTTATATCTCTAATATAAGGAGACACCTTAAATGAACAAAAGCGAGCAGCAATAAGAATTCACAATTTGAAAATGCAAAATCTTTCTTACCAAAGTATTTTCTGTCATTCAAAGCTGTTTTCACTTGGTAACAACTGGTAAACAAAGCATAAGTGATTATTCCCTCGAGTGAATGCGTATGCTTTGTAAGGTAGAAATATAAAAATTCTTCTTTTTTTTTTTTTGCTCTTAAATAAATTTTTGTGTGTGCTCGAAATGTTGAATTTAGTCACATTCAGTGATCTGTTCCACTTTCGGTGAACTGGATCACCGGAAGTGGAACAGAGAACGCAGTTTTAGAGTTACTGAATGTTTCTTTAATTTGTGGAAACAAAACTTCCAACGCTGTGAAATCACTCACCGATTTGTAAACCCTTCATTTGATTGGCTGTGCTTGGTTCTCATGAACTCGAGTTTCCTGTATCATCTCTGTCTCACCGATTGCTGCCTTGCATTAACCCTTGACAGTCTGACACTGGCAACATATGCTTATTACAACAGCAGATTGATCACAGATGCTATATAACGATAATGTTAAAGTTTCATCCCTACATATTATTGTTCACATCCAGAAATTTCACGCATGCACACAATGCTGGAGGGCAGAAAGGCGACTCTTTTACTTTGCCATCCACAGTCACACTGCAGCGGTAGAACAGTTTGGTAACAAAATGAAACATGGAGCTCTAGGTATTATTGATTTAGCGCAGTATGCCACAGCAAAGGGAAAATAATGCAGAAAAACAGTTGAAGAACAACTCAACGCTCTCTGTGTCGTTAATGCTGCACCAACTAACTGACAACAGTTTCACTACAGCATCAGTATTACACACAAAAAACCACACAAATATTCCCCACACAAAAAAACAGAACATTCAGTCCGTTCCAGTTTTATTTTGTTAGCCTTGACGTCAATTTTGCTATTATTAATAAGCAGTCATTAATTAGATAATTGAAACACCTGTTCTGCTGACAGCTGAGTGTGGGTCGCCTTATTTTGTTAACTGAACTGAAAAACTGAATTCTGCAACACATCTACATGTTAAGGTTGTCAAAGTCAAGCTAGCATAACTAACCTACTTCCCTCTCCGTCGCCATTTTACTTTAATTAAAACGTTTTTCTGACCTGTGAAATATGATTCCCTTGGACATTGTTATCCAGTTATTGGAGTGCTGACAATAGCAAAGCACCGAGTCCTTATTTCTTTTATATTTCATGAGTACATTTGAAACTTAGTGCGTTATATTTACAATTTCACAGATAAAACCGGTGGTAGTCATCGTCGCTAAGCAGTTTTTACCCCCCAGCGGGGAAATGGAGGAAAGGATTTTGTCATTGAATAATAATTGGGACATGCTTAGTCTTGTTTT
The DNA here is from genome assembly GCF_001443285.1 of Poecilia latipinna. Lineage (NCBI taxonomy): Eukaryota > Metazoa > Chordata > Actinopteri > Cyprinodontiformes > Poeciliidae > Poecilia > Poecilia latipinna. The sequence continues at coordinate 108,446 of NW_015112805.1, read as the reverse complement.
TCTAACCTCCTGTAGCAGCTAGCTGTGCTGCTGTATTGAATAACATCAGATTCAGTTTTGTCTGTTTCAGACCTCATAATAGTTCTCCTCTATTGTTTTTGTACTTGTGAGATACAATGAGGTACTTTGCTCTTAAAAGTAGGTGTAGCCTCTCCGCTTATCTTATGCTGATAGTTAATTTTTCCGACACTTGTTCTAAAATCTGAACCCTTTGTATTAGCTGTAACTGAGCTTTACTGAGGGCATTTCGGCCACTCCATACCATGGCAGTCTTTAGTAATTATTGCAGACATCAGACGGGATGATCATTTTGTTCAGAGGTTTGGAGCACACAGCTTCAGACTTTTTGGACTCCTCTTAAACTAGATGTAGAAAGAAAATCCTTCCTTTGACATTGTTTTTTTGAAGAGCAATTGTTTGCTTGTCTGTTTGTTGACGACCTTAAGATTTTCTTTCCTACTTAAGATCGAGACTGAAGTCAATAACGAACACTGAAGGAATCACAATGAACTTTTAAAAACAATATTGTTATATTTCATATTTAATTCCAGCCCCTAAATTACTCAAGACGGTACAAATAAATTGAAGATGACATGAAACCCCAATGAAAGGCCGCATTTCCATAATCTCTGCAATGAAATTAGAGTCAAAGTCAATATATAAAGAATTTTTCCAAATTAGTCATTTTCATACCGTCTGAACATTGTCTGATTTGAGGTTGTAAATATATTTCTCTGTCACTTTCCATCAGTGCTGAAGAGTCTGCTTCAAAGCTCCTTTTCTCCCAGTGACTGTGAGATGTAGACTGACTGACAGACTTTCAGTCTTCATTTCGAAGATAGATTTTCAGCTTTATTTTAAGCTACATGAAAATATGGATGTGGGCTATAATTTTGGAGATTTATTTGGACCGGTGTGCAACAGGAAAAAAAAAATGCGCCCTTGCCTCGAAAATAGTCTCCGCTGGGAGCCAAACATCTGACAAAAATAGTCCCACAGCTGTAATTTACAGCTGGTGTAGAATAACTTTCTGTGTTCTTGACCAGGTAAAGCGATGTCTGCCAAAGACAACTCGCGTTTGATGAGTGTACCAGGTCTGGTAATAAGAGTTCAGGGGGAAACACGAGGCAGCGCAAAACGCTGAGAATACACGGATAATGTCAAGCGCAGGTACCGAACAGAAACGGCGCTTCTCGGATGGCGAGGAGACAGACATAATGGTTTAAACACTCGTTTAAACGCATCCAGAGAGAGCCGCGTCCATCGTGCCGCATGTTAAAGGACAGCAGCACCCCTGGGTGGAGGTTCAAAGATAAACTAAGAGATGAAAAGGAGAAAGAGAAAGATTTTGGAGGCAAAACATCGCGAGAGCCACTCAGGGTTTTCCCGTGTGTACCCAACGCCCTCGGTGCCAATGCCCATAGGCATAGAGGAATCGCCGGAGTGAGGGAGAGCAGCCAGAAACAGTCAGCTGAGTGAAGACCCCCTTCGTCTCTAGAAGAGCCGTTACAGAGAAGAGCGGCCTCCGCAGAGAAACACTCCACAAGCGGCTCCTTTCCAGCAGCTGAGTTGTGATGGTTGCGACGTTTTCATTACTAATTTGCGCAAATTTTTATTGCGGTGCGGTGAGGTGAGAGGTTGGAGAAGGAGTTGGCAGCGGTGGTTCGCCAACCCAAATCAGCAGAAGGCACGGTTCCACACATTCACCTTATTTCACTTTGTCCATGTAAAACCAGATCTCCACGGTGCTGGACTTACCCCTCTCACAAATGAGAAAAATAACAAAAGTTTAACCACTCTGTACCTCAACATGACCGATGTTTATCCTCTGTAAAACATGGAAACGACGAGTTCTTACTCTGTGCAGGATTACATAGGCGCCCCCTTGTGGTCAAACCTACTCAACTCCAGGAACCAAGCAGTAAAATGACTGTTACAATATTCTGCTAATACTGAAAAAAACAAAAACATAATTTTGCTATTGCGTTGTTTCCATTAAATAAGAAGCGCAAAATTGAAATGACACGCTTGTTCACGCTATCATGATTCAGTCATAGTGCTAGCGCTCACCAGCTATCGGCTATAAGAGGAGGCGTCAGGGTCTTGTTCAGGCTCTTTAGACTGGACTGTTTTGGGGAAATGGCCAGTGTCTTTACAGTAGTGTTATGGATTCAACACGTTCAACTTTTTATGAACTGAGTGATGCAGTGAGAGCTCTGGTGGAGCCAGCTGCACACTGTCCGAAAAACAAGACAAACCATTACCTACCACTTCCTGTCTTCTTCTTCGTCTTTGTCACCAGTAGTAGTAACATCCGGCTGTTGATCACGTGACTTGTGTGATGCGGAATAAGTGTTTCCGCTGCAGTTTTTGAAATATGTGTATTTTGATACGGCCACAAAAACCACCTCATCCCAGCATAGATTTTTTGAAAAACGTGTTTTCTGGTAAGTGAATTTATTTTCGTAATTTCAATTAGCCCAATTCTATGGTTAATGGGAATGCAGCTGACATGGCAAAGGTTATTCTCCACATTGTGATGCAGAGGAACACTATAAATTCCACATCCTTGATTCCCATAAACATGCACTGTTTAGAATGGAAAACACACATTCCATAAAAGTATTGCATCATTTAGTAATTCTCATTTCCTGGTGTTATTAGCCAGTACTTTTAAGTTTGCTAGCAAGGAAGGAAGGAATGCAACAGTAGATTTAGACTTGCTGCTGTTTGCTTTTCCTGGTCTGGTGTGACTCCAAAGTTCCCAGCAAACTCAAATATTTGTTAATTGCAAATGTAAACCGAAAGAAGTTGGACTAAATCACGGAATTAAAAACATATTTCCTGTAAACTGGAAAACCAAAACCTGCTGCTTTGGAGGATCAATTTTGGGGGAAAAAAACAACATCTGATCGCAGGTGCTCTGTGATGCATGTGTTTCCGTGTCCTTCCAGGTTCAAGACTTGTTGTCAGGAGAGAAGGATGGCACGCTGCCAGCAAACAGAAACTTTCCCCCTTCTTGTTTTCACATATCTGTTTAGACTTCATATATTAGCCATGACTCCATCAGACTTGCATTGAGCACCGTCGCCCACGTTAGCACATACACACGTGTGTGTGTGTGTGTGTGTGTGTGTGTGTGTGTGTGTGAGTGTGTGTGTGTGCGCGCGCGATATTCTCAGATCCTCTCCACTCCAGAGACATGTTTGAGTTTCCTGCATATCAGTTTTTACAGTGAAGCAATCCTCACCAGAGCGGCAGTAAAGTGGAACAAGGACGAGGCAGGAAGAGCAGATTCCGTGCGGCACGCCTCCATGTTGAAGCTTGTGTTGAGCAGACGCAGGGAGACAACAGGAAGCAGTCACAAATCACATCAACACATTGCATGCTTAGAGGAGGGGGCTGGATCCGTGCTTGTGCTTCAAACTTTCGTTGCACATGTTAGTCACAATGGCTGAGTTTGGAAAACATGTTTTTGATTGAAACCTGGACTGGTTAGCAGTAATCGGACACATATTCTAGTATGTTACCTTTTAATAAGCCAAAAAAAGAAGGATACAGTGGCTTTTTCAGAGTATTAGAAAATTTTAACAGCAGTGTTCTTATTGCTGCAGATGGTGAAAAAGCTTGTAAAAGTTTTAGACTTGTACAGGTTTACACAGCTGCATTTCCATTACTCATGGAATCGAGCAAATTGAAATTGTGATGATAAATTTGCTTTATGGAAACACACCGATTTCCAAAAAACTTCTTTGATAAAGTTTTTACACTTAGATGAGGTTGGTTTTTCAGCCCTTTCAAATTGGATGTGTTTCGCAAAACTGCAATGGAAACACTGTTTTATTCATTCCACAGTAGCAACAGCTGGATGTTACTACTGCCAAAAACGAAGAAGATGTCAGGAAATAATAGGAAGATGATGTTTTTTTTTTTTTTTCAGACAATGTCAGCTGGCTCCATCAGAGCTTTGACAGCATTGCACAGTTTATAAAAAATTTTGTGTCATAGCAATGTGTTGAATCTGTAGCTCGTCTGTAAAATCACTCATTACAATTCCCCCGAAACGCCGCATTCATGGCCGCTCCCAAGAATAAAGAGTTGACAGGAAGTGGTAATAGGATGATAGTGTGGCATGATTTTTAATGATGTGAACAAGCTTATTCACTTGTGATTTTAATTTCATTTCCTATTTAATCGTAACACCAACATTCTGCGAAACTCAGTTTTTTCAATGAGCAAAATAGCGACAAAGATTTGTGTACATGTTAATGGAAACGGCTAATTTTGCTCTGCTCCTAGTCATATTCAAGTATAAAAAAACTACCTCCGTTTTGTGTCTGCCGACAGCTTTAAACAGCAGTTATTGGCTTAGATCCAATCCCTACTAAACTGTTTAAAAGTGTCATAATTACTTGGTGAATCAATTTACAGAAGACCCTGTTAACTTCTGTAAACCTAATTTGTCTTCCCAGGGCAGAATAGTTGAAAATGTTCCATTTCTCTGCCTTTTTTATTGACTGGGACCAGAGTACATGACAAAGTTTATTTTCTGACAAAAGTACAGCGGACACCCTGTATATTTGCAGCTTAGTATTTGCAGATTCACCTATTGGTGTTTTTTTTTTTGTTTGTTTTTGTTTTTTTGTGGCTCATAACTCCAAATTATTCAAAATTCACTTTGTAGAGCATATCTAAATTATTCAAAAGAAAATGCAGATTAGATAGCTGAAAATTGGCTAGCATTCCAGATTCCATTAGCACCGTTTGTTTCCCTTATCGCTGATTGTACCACCAAGAGCGACGATAAGAAAGACCGTGGTTATGTCCCTTTTCCTTTGCTCTATATTCTTGGGGCTCCACTTTGCTCCAACCGCTTTGTAAGCATTTCCATTAACCAAAACATGCTAGCTTTAGCCTAGCAAATTGCACGAAGACATCGTCAGCAGGAGCAAGAAGTCTTCATGGAAGCTGTAGCTATATGTGACAGGTCAGAAATGATGAGGACATATTCCTATTTTAGATGACACGTCACCACATTTTGTTCACGTTTTGAGCTGAATTGTAGCAGCAGATTGAAACCGACCTGCAGAAACTCAAGATATGAGAAAATAAACAGGAAGTGCAGACCGCAGTAGCCGTGAATGATGAAATGTATTTAACTGCACTTCAAAAGTTTTCAAGAATACACATGGCACTGCTTTTATTAAGATGAATAAAGTATTGGGCTGTGACTCAGTATTGGCCGGTTTCCATCCTTAAATGACTGTGTGGTTTGGCTCATCCACAGGACGGGACAGGCCAGACTGCACAGAACAATCAGGGCTGAGCTTCCCTCTGTCCTCGACTTGAACAGATCTAATAATAATAGCTTTTATTCATAATGCCCTCTATATCTTGAGATCTCCAGTGGGTAAAAACTAGGGTAAGGAAATGGTTAAGTAACATCTCAGAAGACTTCACAATATTGGACACAAAATGTTCAGACATCCACCTTCAGGTGGCGCTATAGAGAGCTATTTGCAAAAAGCAGCCGTCATAGTCTGTATGTATACATAGTTATATATAAATACATATGACATTGAACATCTTAAGCTGTAACCTGTATTTCACTTTTAGAGCTTTTGCAGGCGTCATTTGCTCATTTTGAATCTGATAAAATCAACTGTGCCCATGGCGTTCCACAAGGCTCAATGCTTGATCCTCTTCAGTTTGATTCCGGTACCTCACTGCTGTCATTAGACAACACAACATACAGAAAGTCACCACCTCTTTGCTGATGATATAAAGTGAAACCTTTCAGTTTCCTCCATCAAACTTAGCCTTTTGAATAATGTCTTTTCGTGCTTCACCGATGTTAAATGCTGTCTGTGTAGAATTTCTTGAATGCCAAATAAATACGTGATTAATTCTCTTGGAAGATGCCAATGGACAGTAAAATTAAATGAAACCTTTCACTATTTTTGCTGAATCTTGTGAACATGTCAAAAAGTTTGATTTTGAATCTATGCTAATGTTTAGTTTTGGGGCTTAATGTTTGAATGACCTGGGTTTTTTTTTTTTTTACAGGTTCTATAACAATTCAAATCTAGTCTCAAGCTAAAAAACCCCAAATATTTTATCCTTTCCATGTCCAGATCTTTGCATTAGCTTCCAGTTATCCAAAGAACTGATTTTCAAGCCGTTTTTGTTCCTAAGCTAATAGCAAGACCTCCAGTAATTTGCCTTTGGGGAATATTTGGGCTCATAATTTAATCCTAATTGTTTTTCTAATGGATTTTACAGTGAGAACAGAGGAAGTTTCATTACAGATTGATGAAATCCTCCTCATTTAATTACCACTAAATCTGAAGTTGAGCAAAACATCTGGTCTAATCCTGAAAGATGCTCTGTCATATGATGCGATCGGATTTCAAAGACGGACGATGACGACAGGGCTCATTCAGCGTGCTGTTGCTGTGCTGCAGAGCTCCACTGGGGCAGAGACGGTTTGCAAAGAGAAAGCAAACTTGACGGGAGGAGCAGGAATGAACGCTGGCAGGGGGAAAGGAGGGTGGTGGGTTGGCATTGGGAGAAATTCCTCCCTCATTCACAGCATGCTTAAAAGAAAAAAAGAAAGGAGAAAGAAGCTCAGCTATGCATTTGGGAAGCTCCCTGACCACATCACTGTCAACTATTGTAATTCGCCGACTAATACTGCAGCATGTGTGGCAGCAGACTGAGAGCAACCGATAAGACCCTGGCTGATGTAATGCCCTAGAAGCAGGCCAGGGGATTGGCCGGTTGATTACCTAAAGTTTGCTGTGATCTGCACCACAGGCTCTGATTACAGTGGCGCCTCAACCAGGAACAACCTGTGTCTGTTTATATATTTACCCCCCTCCACCCCCACACACGCACAGAAAGCAATCCGAGGAGTTCACTCAGCGTTCCCAAACTTTTTAAGAATGGGTGGAAAGTTTGTGCCACTTAGAGGTATCACTCAACTCTTCAGTCTTCCTGTGATTTGTGGACTTAGAGAAGGCTTATCCATTTGGAGTACCTCTGTGCTGGCAGGTCTCAATGCACTCAGAGCCAGAGCTGCACTGGCGTGCTCTGCATTGATTTGAGGCTTTTGAATGAAGGGATTGGATGAGACTTGAAGGTGTACACGGGGGTACGAGGGCATCTGGCAGAGCCAAAAGTAGATTATATCAATTTAGTGATGTGAAAACGTCTCGCCAACAAAGACAGAACGAGCCACGCATTGCAGGTGCAGTCCAAGTGTCTCCAAGGATATAAAGTATAGAGGTTAGCAAAAGTTTTCACATCCTTTTCTTTAACACTTTGTCATGTTACAACTGCAGATAATTAAAGGTGATCTTGTTTTAATTGCCAGAACTTTTAGACATATGTGTGTGTGGCATTGAATAAAGACTGGATGATGTCTCAGTGAATGTGCCATCACCACAGCAAAACATTACCATCACAGATATCAAAACTCTTCTGTTTACATTCAAGGTCAACCACAACCTCTCCCCTCACTACTCATTTGATCTCAAATTCAATTCAAAAGTCCTTTATTGATCCCAAAGGGAAATTGCATGTTGTTGTAGCTCAAGTCATTCAAGATTCCTCAGAGTTGTTGCAGATAGTAACGATAATTAATGGCTGTGGTCAAAGACACTGAAGACTGTTTTTCTATGATAGTCTTATTGAGAGGATGCTCAGGGTTGTCCGTCACTTTCGTGATTTTATGTAAAATCCTTCTTTGTATCGTCATATCCAGAGGTCCCCAGAATAGAAACGGCCTTCTTCATCAGGTTGTTGAGCCTTTTTAAGTCCTTAGTTTTTATGCTGTATGTGGCTGGCAAAGAGAAATCCAATCCGTAGCCTAAAAACAATCTTGAACATCCCCTTTGTTACCACCAGAACATCAAAAATAAAAAATAAAATAAAATCAATTGTCAGAATATCAACATTCTTCCCCTGTTTGAATTCAGCCTTAAAACCCATCTGATCAAAACTGCCCATTCATTGTGATTCCCTTCTAGATACATACATTTTTACGTTCTTTGTAAAGTGACCTTATAATTTATTAACAAAGCATATCGATGCTTCATAAAGGACCAAAGTCCAGACCTAAATAAAATGGGTAACGTGAGACTTGAGTTGAAAATATCTTTTCTCAGAGGCTCTCCATCTGACTGAGCTTGAGGTATTTTGCAAACCAAAAACATCAGTCTAGAGATGCACAAAGCTGGGTGCGTAATACCTGAAAGGACCTGCAACTGACCTGATTCGGATTTTTACTAATCACTCAAAAGCCATGAATCATTTTCCTTCACATTCTGCACACTTTTGAATCCCCAAAACCAACAAAAGTGACAAAATGTGAAAAAGATCCAGGGGCAGGTTTAAGCAGGTCAAATTTAAGACTCTTTAAGACCTTTTAATGCCAGATTGAATGAAATTTAAGTCCGAAAAAAACTGTAAATATAGAGGGTGAATGGGGGATCTTGCTGGCTCATGTGGGCTGGCAGCAGTAGTGAATCAGTGGCAAAAACAATTTGCCACTGATTTAATCAAGAAAGATAGTTAGCAAGGACATATTAGCAGCAAGTTATTGACTGCACTGAGTCAGAGAACTCAGTGAAGATTTCTGAAGATTTCTGCGCGTGCGCTACAAATTGACAGAAAAGTCTTGCAAGAAAAAAACCCCAAAAACCTAGATACAAGATTAAATAGATCAGCTACGACAAAATGTAAGATTTGTGATTTGCATATTTAAGCCCAACTTACTCTAAAAATAATTTAAGGCCTTACTTCCACATAGATCAATTTAAGGCTAAGGATCGCCGACACTGTGGATTTGAATACTTTGGAAAGTACGCTACATCATTCAGACCAGCTGTTTGAATTTACACTATCACTTGTAAACACACACACACACACCCACAGGAAAAAAAAACATAAAAAAAAACATCAAAAACATCTGGTTTCTGAGCAGGTTTCTTCCTTAAAGCACCGATTTTCCAGCTAAGTGGAGTGTGCTGAACCAACGGCCTTTTCCTGCCAGACAGCTAACACACAAAACAACAAACATTCAGTGTTCACACTTCTCCCATCCTCTGTGCCTTAGCAAGATGCACGATGAAAACAGAGGAACTGAATAAGTGACATTCTTTAATCAGCAGACAATGGCTGCTGGTCTGAGAGTCCACTTCCTTCCCTCCAAGCATCTACGTGGAGGCAGCGGCTTCTGCTTCACCTTTGTTGGGCGAAAAGCTGAATATTTCCTTCACGAGGCTGGAGCAGTTGATGTTTTTCAGAGCAGATCGACCACCATCAAACCTGGCGCTGACCTCATACTGGAAAGAACAGGAACACACGTCACTGACACACACTGGCAAATAAACTGATGGGAGTATTTATAGTTTGTTTGTTCGTCCTTTATGTGCTCCATAAAGCCTCATGAGCTTTATTCAAGCAAAAGAGCTTTGTAATTGTTCATATTTTTTTATCATCTGAAACTTAAAATAAAGCAACAAAAAAAAAAAAACAACGGAGTCCTTCTTGTTTAAATTTGATTGTTGGGACATAAAGTGCCTTGAAAAATGTTCCCACATTTTATATTTTGATACATTGTGGCCAAGAACTTCAATGTTCTTTTTATTGATGGATTTTTAAATGTTTTTACTAATGTGACCTCTGAAGCACCATTTTGGCAATGTACTCTCAGCTGGATTTTGGATGGGAGTTTGACTAGACCATTTGAAAGCATCACTTCTTCTTTATGCATGTTTAGACCTGAATGAACTGTTACCAATGCCTTTCCTTTCCTAAATTCTAGATTTTGGGGCTTCAGACTCCTCTGAAATTTGCTTTGCTTTTGTAATTGGCCATTATTTGTACAGATTAAATCCCATCGGGAGAATAACTCCTCATTTTCAAGGGACCTAAAACTGCCTAATTTAAACTCTAAACATTCCTTAATATGGAGCCAGTTTTGGTGCCATGTCCACCAAGGAAAAATGCTTTCGCTAATGATAATTACAGTAAATTAATATGTAGTTCTGTACATCAGCAGATATGAACTGATGCATTGTAGGCTTTATACAACTTCACGCCAATAACTCATGTTGTTTCCAAGAAATCGACTATAACTTCAGAATTTTCAAGTACTTCAAATCCTAATAGAATTCAACTCGGATGATTTGGTCCTATGAGTCTCATATAAAGTGCAATGCTTGCAAAACCACCATTCATTTGGAAAAAAAAAATAGAGAAAAAAATATCTTGAGCGCCCCCAAACATTGGAGCCCTGGGTTACTGCCCATTCTATTGTCTGACCCAGGTTCAGTCAAAGAGCACCAAAGAAAATGAACTGCCCAAATATTTCATCTTCCCAAGATGCATTTTCTTTTCGACATGCTCTGTGAAAAAAATTGTGACCAGCTAAATTTTCAGTGAATAATCATTGAAAAATCTGCGGATCCTAATTGGCGACTTGGTGGGGTCTACTCTCCATCTGACCCCACCATATTCACGTTTTAATTCAGGTTTTTTTTTAGGACACCAGATTAAAAAAGAGCTGGGAGAGAGTGACCAGTCTGGGACAGAACATTGCTGGAAACCGTGGCAGAGGGAGGATCGACTGCACCACTAATAACACACACACACACACACACACACACACTCATTCCAACATGCAACGTTTCCCTTTGTTGTCATGCCCCGGCGCACATCTCTCCCGCTCACCTGTTTCTGCTTAGATCTGGCTGCGGCGGAGCATTCCAAATCGACGTTATGCAGGAAGAGCAGCACATGCAAGGAGGAAGAACAAAGGCGCGGCCGTGCTTTCTTCCTCTCTGTCAGTCTGCGCGTCACTCATTCTCAACTTCTGCTCCCAATCAATTGTCCTCTTGTTCACTTGACTGTTCCTTTCCACTCACTTAATTCCGACTTTGGCTCCCTTCTCCTCTGAGTCATCGCAGACGGCGGAGGGAACGGGGGTAGTGCAGATTGATTTTCAATTAGATCTCTTTAAAAATCTGGGCACACGCCCGGCCTCCTTATGGCCGACTCTCGTTTTAAAGTTTCGCTTCGCTCTCGACTTTGTGTGTGAAGAAGTGTCGCCCTTATCGCCTACCTTTAAAATGTCGTCGGTCATCACTGCCGGCGCCGGGTGCTCCAGCCAGTTTAATCCAGCGACAAAGCCGTGGTAGTCGATCCCGCCTCCGTCTGCATACCTGCAGCAGACATGATTAGAAAGCATTTGCATATTCTCCAGTGGTCTCCAGGTGAAGTTTACACCATGATTAGACGGGTTTTCACTATGCCAAAAAATCTGGGCGAAGGAACAGAGCGGGGGCTTACTCTGTTAAGAGGGCTTCCAGCAGGCTCTCGGGGATGGGGAGCATGAAGGCTTTGCAGATGTTCCTCACCTCTTCGGCGGGCAGACGTTCCGATCTAGAGGCGAATCGGCTCATTAGAATAAGTTCTGATTTTAACGTGTGTAAATAATTCAAACCGAATCATCAGAAACGACCAGCGCAGACTGGGGTAAAACGAGACACTTTTTTTCAAGTTTAGGATCTCTACATCCAGCTGACCGTAGTTTGATCTTCAACTTATACATCTGTATATGCAGCTCTGGAAAAAGTGCAGAGACCACTGCGCTGAACATTGAAAATCTCATGGATATTCAACCAAATATTGATTTCTGAACTCTTCCCTGTTGTTTCTAGGTGAACATGAACTTGTTTTCTTTGCATTTTTTGAGGTCTGAAAGAACTCCATCTTTTTTTGTCATTTTGACCATTTCTCTCTTTTTTTTGCTTGGAAGTTTGGAGACATGCTGTCACATGTTGTCACAGGAACGATGCCCATTTTACTCAAACATGTACCTACAAAGAGTAAAATCAAGAAAACTAATCGTTTTGAAGTGGTCTCTTATGTTTTCTCCAGAGCTGTATCTCAGGATATTGTGTAGCCATTCAAACAATCAGAACAAGTATAAACAGAAATATTTCAATAATGTAGCATTTCCAAAAACAAAAACAAAAAACGTTGTCTTGTGGCTCTACTTGTGCCACGTTCAGACCGAACGAATTTCGCAAATCAAAAAGTTGAGCTGGTTCCCTACGACCTAAAACCCACGCCTCTCTCACACACACTCCCCTTTTCTCACCCCAATTTCCTAGAAACAAGTGGTGGCTCAACTGATCCCAGTTAGTGCAAATATCTCTAACAGTGTGGCAACAGAAACCTTTTAGATTGTGAAATAAACCAGAGTGACTTGAAGCACAAAGAGATGAATCCGAGATTCAACTGTCCAACCAAAGAAGGTCAATCCGTAGATGAAAGGAAACACGGATGGGTCAGCATGTCGGAGAGCGACGGCAGAACCTCCACGTCTGCCGAGAACGACTGGAATCACTCTCCACACTGAAGGGGAACATCTACAGTGTACCCGCTTTTTCCTCCCTTTTAAAAAAAAATAATAATAAAAAAATCCCTTCTGGAGAGAAGATTTATGATAAAACAATTTACAGATATGTCTACTAGTGGTGAAAACAAAGCTATGAAGCTAAGGGAACCGAAACTGATGTCAGGAGTTAAGCCTGAGTCAAAGTCTGACAGGAGATGAAGAGATCTATAAAAACTTCTAAATCATTTAGACTCACAGCTGTAACCTGAAAAATATGGCTGAGAACAGCCAATAAATACAGAACTGAAAGAAACCCACAGTCACTGCAGTGGATCTGTTGTAGTATGACTGTAAATCACCATGATCACGGATTCATGCACGGAGGACTCTGGAGAAAAACAAACAATATTTAAATGTTTTCAGGAAATCAGAGATAAATATGGCCTATGCAAACATGAATTATTTAAGTATCCATTAGCCAAAGATTATTATAATAATCAGAAAAATCCTCGTCACTCAGTTTGGTGATTCAGTTAATCGATGAAACGTATGAAGGGAAGCCAGAAAGGCTTATGTAGTCATGTTACCACACATTACCAAGCAATGCACACTGACCTAGATATAGAAGAATAAAGTGGAAACTTACTGACACTGCTAAAATATTCAACCATTAGGAAAGTTCAATGTGTCAGAATTACAAACAAGGAGAAAACGGAGCTATTTCACCGAAATGACAAGAGCAATGAGTGGACTAGTCAAGGGTAAGGCGTCTCACTCAAAGAACACAGTACCTGGAACTTAAAGCTGCTTTTCTGGGATTTTTTTTTTTTTTTTTTTTGGGTCCGACGGTAGAAAACATGTTGACTACAATAATCTTTTTCTTCAGTTTTAATATTTCTAATAGGGTCATTAACATGAAATGGCAACAACCCCAGTAATCAGAAATCAAAACAAACTTGTCTGTAAATGAAGACGTGTGTAACAACGTGGATCAAGAACTGAACAGACGAAGACAAGGATGCTCATAGAGAAACAGAAAGCCAAGAAACCAGCTGGAGTCTGTCAGGATTCAGAAAGTCGGTGTGCAGAACTCCACTGCTGGAGGAAACGGACTGTGATGCTGCTTTAAATAGATTTGGACAAATCAGAGATGCTCATCTGCGTCACGTATTGTTGTAGTATGGGAAATGAATAATACAACAGGCAGGTGATAAGACAGAGAAGATATTGTAAACAAAAGGCAAAAAAAAAAACAAAAGACTTCTTTCAAGTCCAAATCGAACCTAAAGTCAGTGCGTAAGCGACTCGAGTACGTGCCCCAAACGAGACTCCTCGTCTCTGGAGCGAATGCGCTTCTTTACGGTCTGCACTCCAAACATCTGGGTTAAATCTGAGCCCAGCTTTAACCTGGAGCAGGTTTTGTGTTCAGCATCAGCTGTTGCAGTGATTGGGTCCGATTAGAGTGGAGCGCATCCAGGACATGGAAGAACTCCTGCTTTCCGTCTCCACACACATCCCAGGCTCTCCTCCGCCGTGAGACAGAATACCTTTCCAATAAGGACTGACACAGAGTCACGAAGCCTGCGCTCTCATGATGAGATTGTGTGAAGTATTCAGACTGTGTGTGTGTGTGTGTGTGCGTGTGCGTGTGTGTGTGTTATACAGGCTGCTTGTTGTTTTCCACAGTGATGCAGGATACTCCATTCCTGCCATACTATTTTCATGTCAGGGACGCTGATGAACAATGCGACACTGTGAGAGAGGAGCTGGTTCTACAGAGCCAGCTAACTCTCTTTTAGTGAGAGTTACTGCTGGAAGGTTAAAGGTCACACCATACTACAGAGCATTAGGGCCATACTAAAGACGAATAAAAATAAAATGACCAGAATAAAGTCTCAATATAAAGTCGTACAAGAATAAAATTGAAATACAAGAATGAAGTTGTAATGTTTTGACAATGAAGTCATAATAGTGCAAAGACAAAAGATTATTCTTGGAGTATGACAATTTATGAGCAAGCCTTGCCTCGTTGCTGACATGTGCTATATAAATGAAATTACCATACCGTTCTCATAAATAAAGTCACAGCATGACTTTATTCTGGTATATTATTTTTTAAATGTTCTTATCGCGGCCCTAATACTCCGTCATACTCTCCATCCTCATGGTTTTGTGCAGAAAAGAAAAGGCCAGGCTAAATGACACATACATGTCATCACCCTGGTCAGTGGAGTCCATCTGCTTCCATTAACCCTCCATTACGTTTCTGGAACTAATCGTCGCCCTGACACACGTGAGGCCGCCAGCTGCGCCTCTGAAGTTTTGTTGCGATGCAAGATCTGCCTCCGTGTCGCTACGGCATTTTTTGGTGTGACACAGTGCGCGTGCTGCCTACTTTTGCCTGTCGCTGTGCACAAATCTGGCTGAAAGGAGATTGTAGTCCTCAAACCGGTTCCTCCTCAGGTAGTGCTGCGCCACAGACAGCATCAGCGTCACGTCCTCTTTAGGCGCCGGGTGCTCCGAGAAGCGCCGGGCCAGCACCAGGACCTCGTGCTCCGTCAGGCCGCAGTTCAGACCCATCACTAAGTCTCTGCGATGGCACAAACACACACAGGAAGAGAACGTGAGCGTCACAAATCTACAGGAGAAATCTTTTATGAAGGACTACTTTGTTTTCAGAGACTTCAGGATCCATTTCATTTGTTGCTTTGTTGATTTATTTTATTGACATTTAAAACATCTTCCAGTTCCCGTATTGAATGTTGTTTAGAAATTAAAGTTATTTGATCTTTGAGGTATTACAATAGTATTACTTGAAAATTGTCTCAAAGCAAATTTTCAAAATTAGGGCTGGACCATATGGCTGAAAAACATTTCACAATATAAGGATTTCATATTTGTCGATGGATAATTATTGATTAGCGTTTTGTTTTAAGTATTTGGCATACTGCCAAACTGGAAGCGTGACCCAACTGTTTTATCCACAGTTTTCAATCCGTGCCGTTTCTTTATTATTATTTTTAAGCAGTTTTGAGGCACAGAAGCAAAACCTGAAACTGCTGCTGCGCAACAGGTTGTTGCTAGGTAACCAAAGAACGAGTGAGTGAGTTTCTTTTGCCTACATCCCCCAGAATGCTGTGTGATTCTGAATCAGAGGGTGAGATAATATTTCTAGCAATATAGGACAGAAAACGTTACTTTTACGACTGCAACCAACAATTGGTTTAGTATTTTATTATTCTATCAATTATTAATCAATTAATCATTGTGGAGATTTTTTCGAGTTCACCACTTAAGAGTTTTTTTTAATCCGATATTAGAAATACATTAAAAGATGTAATACGCTGAGAAAAGGTGCAACATTTCTATAGTTGTTATTTTCCACTCACGCAGATGAACAAGAACAATCAACTAAAACTGTTGAAATATAATACAACTATCCCACATTCATTTTAATAAGTGTACCTGAAGGACTCAAAGGAGACGAAGCCACAGTTGACGGGGGTGTTGTGGGACAGGAACGCCCTGACCTCATTCTGTTTGTCCTCGGAAATGGAACGCAGTTTGCTGAAGATGGTGCCGACGTTGGTTATGGGGAACTTAAAAAAACAGAAACCAAGGTTATTATAGTTAACTACAACTAATGAAATAACTAAAACTGAAATTGAGAAAACATTTTCGTTAATTTAAATAAATAAAAATGGTAAGGAACGGGGGAAAAACTACAACTAACTGGCACTACATCATGCGTTTATAAAACTAACTAAAGCATATTGAAATTCGAAATATGTCCTTTGTTTTAATGTTTATCAATCTATTTATTGGCCTTTCAAACTGATGTGAAATAGATTTTTTTGGTTGAGTCAGTTGTTGGTCAACAATAATTGAAAACATTTGTTCAAAATGGCAACTTCTGGTGAGCACTCATTACCCAACTGATGTAAATATAATAACAAAACTATGCATTTTGAGTCACTCATCTAAAAGTTTACCAAAATATAAGAACAGACTACGACTTTAATAAAAACTAAACTGAACAATACTTAACTAATAATAATAATAATAGTAATAATAATAATAATAAAAACTAGCAACTACGCTCTAAACACTTAAGACTTAGGGTGCGTTTACACTGCAGCCTGAAGTGACCCAATTCCGATTTTTTTTTTTTGACGTAATGTGACCTGTATCTGATCTTTT
>NW_015112805.1:72652-87928 GCF_001443285.1 Poecilia latipinna | reverse complement strand
CTGGCGCTCCAGGAACTTTCCTCCAATTACACCTGGAGCAAGACGAACGACGTTTATTGACGTTTTCCCAGTGGACCACAGCTTTTTACATGATTATTGGCTACTTTTTAGTGCAAATATCTTAGTACACTTGAAACAATTCAACTTATAAGTAACTTTTCAGCAAGATATAGGAGCTTGTTTTTAGTCAATAAATCCTTAATATTGATGAAAAAGAACTAGATCCATTGACAGATTATTTCATTTGTGTCATGAGAAAAATGTCTGGCAACAGATTAAATAATCCGCCAGTGGATCTAGTACTTTATATTAAGGAATAATGTACTTCAATCAAGCTCCGACGTCATGCTGAAAAGTTATCTGTGTCTTACTTCAAGTATACTAGGACATTTGCACAATGAACTAGGCCATAATTACTTGGTAAGATTTGCGTTTCTGTAATGCATTGTCAGTTTCTACAGTATTCTGGAGCTGGAGGCGGAGTCTGAGACCTTAACATTTACCAGGAGAGGTGAAGATTAGCACCTCCAGGCCGGGGAGCATTTCTGGAGCCGAGCGGCCCTACCTGAGTTCTTCTGCTCCAGTTCGAACACGCTCAAGGAGTCATCAGACAGGAAGTAGCTAATGAGGAACACCCGCCCTCTGTGCACTGGATCCGTGGTCATCATCCTGGCTTTGAATCTCAGCACGTTGCTGTTCAGGCCACTGCTGCAGTGACCGAAAAAAACACAGGGTTTCAATCCTTCCTGCTCAAACTTGTGCACATTTTATCCGTTTACAACCACAACCTTAACTCTCTTTTATTGGGATATTATTGGATTGACCAACACGATTTACCTGTCAAGTAGGACAAAAATTACACTGCAAAAACACATTTTATGAAGTAATTTTGGTGTAGTTTCTATGTTACATTTCTTAACTTAACATAGAAATTATTAGGTATTATAATCAATAATATTTCCTTATTATTGATTAACAAAAGCACTAAGAGTAATGCCACTGGCAGAATTTTTCACTTATAACATGGTAAAAATGGCTTGTTGATAGGGGTGGGCGATATGGACTTAAGGTTTTATCACGGTATATTTGTGGTATTATTGTGATAACAATAAAAGTGACAATAACACCTTATTACTTCTTTTTAGGTAACTTTAGTATGGCTGTGACTGAATGGCACAGCAACTATACGCACACAAATACTGCTCTTAAAAAGAAATACGCTTTATTAGGACATGAGTTACTTGAAGAAGTGTGATTGTATCATTAAGCTGCACATTGTATGTATATATAATAATAATAATAATAATAATAATAATAATTATTATTATTATTATTATTATTATTATTATTATTATTATTAATTGATCCCCTAAGGGGGGATTTTGTTTGACCCAGCACAGTACACAATAAAAAAAATTAAATAAATGAGGTAATAAGAACATACAACAATAACAAATAACAATGAGTAGTTACTAAATATATATTCAACATTTAAGCTCTAGAGACTATGTGTGTATTATAAAGTCAGATAGCCTTTTGAAATTTATATTTTAATTTATAATCAAATCTACTGATTTACTGATACTTTTAATGACAAAAAACTGTGGAGAAAATAGTAAAACTAAAAATCCAAAAAATACAAACAGTTTTGGGTTTTTTTTAAACATCATTAATTGGAATTTATCATGATGACAATAAATCAAAATCCTTATCACAATATTTTTTTAAAATCACAATAAATGATAAACGATATAATAAATGCCCATTCCTACTTGTTATAAGTGAAATAATCTGCCAGTTGAACTAGTACACTTTAAAAAAAAATCAATATTAAAGGAATTACTGACTTAAAACAAACTTCTATATCCTGTTGAAAAGTTAATTTTAGGCTAGTTTTGTCTTATTTCTACAACACTAAGATATTTGCACCATAAACTAGACTAAAGGTACGTGGTATAATTTGCTGTTTTGCAGTATAACATATAAACCCATAATAAAATACAAATATTTGCTTCTCTAATGTGACAAAATGTGAAAGAGTACAAGGGGATGTGCACCCGTTTGCAAACACTTCACTGTTTCATTTCACTGCTACTTTTTGAATCATCCAAACCTGTCTTTCTCCATAAATTTTTTGAAGTCCTTGTGGACGGGTTTGGGCATCAGGCCATGGCAGTTGCCCAACGAGTCCTCCTCGGAGCCAAAGCCATTGTAGGGGGGCACAAGCCTTGGCGGTTTGGGGGCTGGAGGAGCTTTGTGTTGGACTGGGGTGAAATCCTCTGAGAGGAAGGAGCAGAGAGAGAGAGAGAGGGAGGAAAGACAAAACAGTTTGAAAGAAGAAAGAAACCTTGGAAGAGAGCTGAAACAACCCAGGGGGAAGCAGGTAATCCATCCCTGATCTGACCTATGACTGCTTGGAGTCGGACAGGACCCTCCATCACAGGGGCCTGTCAGTAGGGGCTGCGCTCGCTTTTTACTACTGTGACTAATCCAGAACCTGCTCCGAGTGGCAGCTACATCCAGGAAAAGCTTAGTTTTCAACTGCAGGGACCCCCGTATGGCCTGCTGCGGCTTTAACTCCCAGACGTAGGGGCCCCGGGTTTCTCCGAGGTGCCGAACTCTTTCGACATGTCGAAAGTGTTTCAACCGGTGTGCAACAGACACAACAAAAAACATATGTGCTCCCCGCCTCCCCCGCCCCTTTTGCGAACATAGCCTGTGACACTGCTTTCAGGAAGGAATCAAGTCGTATGGAATAGTAGCTGTTGCAAATGCTTGCACTTACTGCTCTCAAGTGGTCAGAGTTAGGTAATGCAGCAGAAAGCAGGAGCTCTATAGTAAAAATAACTACAAACTATCCAAAGAGGCGGTTGTTTTCTCAACAAAGTAGTGATTCCTTACCTGTGCCGTACTTGAAGCGGTAGTACGCTTTGGTGAATTCATCACAGTCGGTGAGGAGAACTCGTCTTCCGAAAACGTTTATTTCTTTGCCTATAGCCAGGTCGCAGTCCTTGTAGAACTCGTCAGTGGCAGCTCCGATCTGCAGGAGAGCGAGAGCAAACTGGATGGCAACGGTTTACATTTCTCAAAAGACGGCTATGACAGTACTGTAGAGTACAAAGCTACGATAAGCGAAAAGGTAGGATGATCTTCCTAGAAATGTAGTGGAGTCGAAATTAGGTCTACATCAATGAGCATTAAGTCAATTCATTGCATGATAAATTAAAATGAGTTCAATAATTTTCTCTTTTCTCTCTTTCTACCAAAAACAAAAGTCTTCAGTCTGATGCATTGGTCTCAACAAGTCCCTTTTCTTGAAGGACATTTTCTTTTTTTTATAATTCATTTTATTTGTTGTTTCTGTTGTTGTTTATTTATTTTGGATGTTTAAAATGTATATCAGTTTCAGAGTTAAATGTTCATTATAAATTTAAGTTTATTGAACTTTGATATTAAATGGTCTCCAAGCAATAATATTATTGTTTATCGCAATAACCTCTGGGACAATTTATCGTCCAGCAAAATGTTTTATTCTGACAGCCTAGCCGAAAGTCGTAAGTTCCTCGAAGAACTTATGAACACACTCAAAGTAATTTGAGTAAAAATACTCAAAAAACTTGGGGTGCTCCTCATGCCGGTGGTCGCAGGTTCGATTCCCAGCCTGGTGACATTTGCCGCATGTCTTCCCCCTCTCTCATAACCCTCCTTCCTGTCAAACTACTTTAAAATAAAGGCCACTAGAGCCAACAAAACCTTTAAAAAAATACTCAAAAAACTGTACTCATTTAAATGTACCCTGTTACAGTCCACCCCTGCGAACCCCCTGCTACTGAGACTGGACGTACGTCACAGCTGTCCAGTACGACGTGCTTTCCTTCATTCATGGTGCCAAACACGTTGAGGACGGTCCGGGCTGTCACCGCTCCAGGGGGTTTCATCTGCACTGGAGCGTTCTGCAGAGACACGCCGAGACACACACACACACACACACACACACACACCAGAGACAGAAAAAAAGGGTTAACACAACAGATGTAAGAATCTTTTCTCCATAGATACGGAGAGAAGCAGGGAGAAGAACAGATCTGGAAGTGGGAGAGAGTGGAATTTCCTTTGATGGAGAATCCTGCTGACCCCTTTAAGGCTGAAATTTATGAAAAGGCATGGAAGCAAACAAAATGAGTGTCAACACACACACACCTACACACATAAGTACAGTCACAATCAGGACTGAGGAATGGCTGCATTTCAAAATGAATTAGGCTTCAGCGAGAGAGCGCAGGAGAAGCCAGAATGCTTGAGGGAGACTGGAAGTCCTGACAACGTGGATGAGTTTTTATTGAAGACTGGAACGTTGAGGGGCTCTTTAATCGCCCTTTAGCATTTAAAATCTTTTTAACTTTCCCTCTTAAAACTGTCTTCTCTACATTGTGATGTACTGAAAAGGTCTTTCACTCAGGAGGAGCTTGGACAGTGGTAACCCATGTTCTGGGTACGTGTATGCGTATGGTCAGAGCTGGGTAGAGGAGCCAAACATTCTACTCTAATAAAAGTAGAACTACTTCAACATAGTTTTACTCAAGTAACAGTAAAAAGTAACAAGAAATTACTCAATAAAGAGTAAAATGTATCTGGTTAAAAGGACATTTGAAAACAAGTCGCGCCACGATCCTCCAACTGCTCGTCGTCTTCTTCTTCCTGGTCTACACCAGTGGCAACATTCAGTTGTTGATCATGTGACTCGTGTAATGAAAAAAGTGTATGACTGACTTGGTTTGCCCTCACCTTAGGTAGTTTGCAGCGGCGTAAGAATTTGGGGACGTGTACTCTTCCGGAGTTCGGCGGGATCACCTCGATGACCTCAATGGTGTCATCAGCCAGGTAGTAGTGAAGCACGAGTTCCCGCTGATCTCCAAACAAGTTGTCTGTGTCGTCCCAGAGGCAGTAGAAGCGCAGAGTTTTACCGTCGTTCTCTAGGAACTGCTTGAGCGGGTGCAGTCTTTCGTACGGACGAAGAGGATTCATGCTCGCCTCGTGCTAAAGGGGGAATGAGTGGACATGAATAAAATATCAGGGAGTGTAGTGAAAATGCTATTGAAAGACCAGTGCTAATTTCTTTCTCGCTATGTGGAGAGGCACAAACAAGCTAAGTCACTGTCTAGACTGCCGAGGCCTGCTGGAGACAGCCAAGAACCCCAAAATAGTTTCTTTGTTTTAACAAATTAAACAAAAATATCGACAAAAAAGGTGTTTTCTAGCTGAGCAAGAAGTTAGGACACCTCCTTAGCTGCCCCCCTTTGGTTTAAATACTGTTAGTAAGATACTTCCTGTAGCGTCCACCAATCTCTGACACTGGTCACTTTCAGCAATTAGACGTTTGACAAAGTTTTCTGCATGTCACAATAACAAATTTTGTTGGCAGCGTAATTATTGTTATAAGTGATAATTTTGTTGTTTTGAAACCATTTTCAGATAACATGTTGATAATGGCATGTCACTACAAATTCGCTCTGTCAAGGCAATCCATCAGTCCATTTTCTAACACACTTATTCCATTGGAAATCATATGGCTTTCTGATTGTCTGTACACTGATGGACACTGGAACTGGAAGATATTTTAAATATCCAGAATAAAACACAACAACCATAAAGCGAAAATAAAAACCTCACACAACAAAAACAAGGAATGCATCGATATGAAAATTTGGGTCGATATCCGATGTGAATATTGTTGTTACGGCCAATAACCAATACTGGATATATTACTTCCACATGTCTACTCTTACTTTTGGAAAGAAAGGGTGTGACACACTTGTGTATAGTTTTAGCTATTTTGGATGAGTGTAAAGCAGGAAGTGTCCTTATACCTAACCAAGTATTCTTCTTCTTCTTCAGTTTTTGCTGTTTAATTCTCATTTGTTACTAAAATTTCTCAGTACTGATAGAACTGAGAAATTTCTCAGTTGTGAAAACAGGGGAGGGAGGTTTCCTGATCTTGTCATGTGACTGAACGAGCTCTACCTGCAGGCGGAGGTTGGTGTAGGGGTCCTCCGGCACTGTGGCTGGCTCGTTCAGCGTTATACCAAGTTTAGAGAGGAAGTTCTTTGTGAACAAGTCACAGTCGGTCACCGTGAACGTGCGAGAGTAAAACACTATGTCTTTGTTGATGTTGAAATGGAAAACGTTGTAGAACTGGTTGTCGTTGGGCGGAGGCAGAGGGATGCGGTGCCGGTGGATGAGCGTTCCTGCCACAGGGAGGACCAACGTTATTCACCGTTTTACTGTCATACCTGTGATTCTCTTAGACAGCTGGACCATGGAAAGTGAGGAAAGTGCATGGTTTCTAAGGTAGTTTCAGACGTGTCGGTGGCACCTTGAGGGAGGCCGCTGTTCTTGAATCTCGGCTCTATCACATGGATGGTGTCATCCTCCAAGTAGAAGAAGATCTTACACTTTCTGATTCTGTGTGTCTCGACCTTTGCATCGTATTCAGGTTCCTTGAAGTAAGCATCAAAACGAAGAGTCTGGAGGGAGAAGCTGGGATTAATTACACTGTAGTTCTGCTGCTTGGTTACAGTAAATTCACTTGAAATAAAGTATTGCAAAAGCATTCACAACCCAGAGCATTATTCAGAGGAGCAGACAAGTGACTGATGGGAACCATCTGGAAGTCCTCACATGATCCGAAAAATTAACAAAATGTTCTCAATTAGAACAAGTTAGAAAATGTCCTTTTATCTGCTCCATTACAAACTAATCATGAATGTTTCATCTTCAAAGTTGTAAATTAGAGACTTATCTGTAACTCACTAGTAGCTTTTCCATTACTAACGTGCGTAAAACTTTGGCAATTTTCTGCAAATGTTGAAAAACACAATTTGGCAATTGTGATGTTTCCATTAAGTACCAAACTCAATTAAAGTCACCACTTCCTGTTGTTTTCTTCATTTTTTTTCACCAGATAAAAAGAAAGAAAGCCCAAAAATGTCTAGAGCAAATATCTTAGCACACTTCAAATAAGACAAAATGAATTTCAAAGAAACTTCCCGGCAAGTTTCTCTGAAA
The DNA here is from genome assembly GCF_001443285.1 of Poecilia latipinna. Classification (NCBI taxonomy): domain Eukaryota; kingdom Metazoa; phylum Chordata; class Actinopteri; order Cyprinodontiformes; family Poeciliidae; genus Poecilia; species Poecilia latipinna. The sequence goes on along the minus strand of NW_015112805.1, from coordinate 80,863 downwards.
CTTTTAAACAGGCGTATGAGCTTGTTTTAAGTAGATAATTTATTAATATTGATGGAAAAAGTTCTAGTTGGCAGATTATTTCAGTTACATTAAGACATTTCACCCATTTTATAAGTGAAATGATCTGCCAGAAGAACTAAAGCCCTTTTTTACATCAATATCATGCACTGGTGGTCTTAAAATAAGCTTTGATAACTTGCTGAAAATGTACTTGTAATTTAGTACAGCCTTATTTCAAGAATACAAAGATATTTGCACTAGAAATTAGTCCAAAAATACTTGATAAGATTTTGTCTTTTTGCAGTGTATGGACGTCAAACTTTAAAGAATTTCAAATAACACTTATCACCAAAATTCCTGACTCACGCATAATCCCAATGAAGTTCATAGAAATTCACAATTGTGTTATTTGATCTTAAAGTGATCAAATCACTGACTTGATTTGGTAAAAGGTGTTATAAAAAAATATACTATTAGCCATATTATTAGCCGTTTTTGCATCCATAACAGAGGAACTGAGTCCAGTCAGTTTTACCTGTTTGTCAAAAGCAACCCATGAAGGCAGGTCACTGCCCTCTCCTTTGGGATACACAGAATATTTTGGTAGAAACTTCTGGCCGATTAAAGGCTCTCCTCCGATACCCGGCTTCTCCAGGTCCAGCACCATACCTCCACCGTAAACGATGAAATGCTGGGATTTGTGAAATCTCTCCTTCTTTAGCTGTGACACAGAGGAGACAGACCAGGATCTATCATGACGGATTCAAGATGGAGGCTATCAAAAAATGATCTTTTTTTTTTTTTTCCATACTATTTTACTGTCAGTACACAGTGATTTAAGAATATCCTGCCGAGTAACCACATGCATAGTTCTTCATTTCAAATGGCTTCTTAAAGGGGCAGTACTATGTATTTTCCTGGCACATAGTGTAATTTTATAGCACAACATGTTACCTTCACTTGTTGATGTATATGGAAAAAAAACATGACGTCACATATTTCTTTATATATGACTTGTTTTCGAAAAATTCAAGTGAAATTCTAAAATACTTGATTCATCCTAAAGAGAAGTTAAATGTCACAACTCATGTCATTTAAGCATCTTCAAAGCGTGGCGGTGGATGGCGACGATACTGGAGACAATAAAAATCGTTTGTTGCAGCAGAGTGACGCAACGGAAGAATGCTGGGCCCATAATATGAAAGGATATTTTCAAATAGCACCTCGGGGATAAATAAAGATATTTGAATTGAATATATTACACATAGTTATTTGACCTGGACAGTTGCCATAGTTACGCCTTAACAACTGTCCGAAAGTTTAAGAGCAGAAATCATTCCTGCTCTATACTTTACACCGCATCCATAACCAGAGGGAATAGCTGTGTACACATGCAACGATTCAACCAGAACCATTGTGCCTACAAAAAGGAACAAATAAGACCCAACGTAGCAACGCCGCTTCTACTGCCACCGTAATGCAACGCAGCTCTAAATATATATAAAAAAACTAACATAGCTGAGCTAGTCTGTTAGATAAATGCTGACTGAACTCTTACCTGGGCATTGGGTGAGTTTCCGGGCATAAGCGGTAGAGCCATTATGAAAAAAAAAAAAAAAACTTCAAAATGTTTCACTTTACCGACTACTCTGAAGTTACAAATGGTGAAGGTTGCCAAGGAAGCGCTTTTTGTTTGGAGCGTCTCCTAGCAACGCGAGGGAGAAAATATGGCGAAACGCCTACATTTAAAATTAATGGACTTAGCGAAAAAACATAAATCAGACATTATCATAGTGAATTATTTGGCTGTTGGTTGTTTTTGACTTTTTACGCTAATTGTTATGTACTCGCCTAAGGCGGTCAAGTTTAAATGTTTCTGCTTTTCAGGATAGTGGGTTTATGTGTCTTATAGAGCTTTTGCAGTACAAAAACGTTAAAGAAAATGTTACTTATGGTTTATAATGATGCTCCCTGGCAATAAACCCTTTACAGATGCACAGTTGTAACGGAATATTGTGGGAAGAGCAGCAGCGTGTGTGAGTTGCAACCACGGAAAACGAGCTGGATAAACTTTAAAGAAATTAGACGTAATGTTCACTAAGAACAAAAAACCTGAGTACTGCATGTGAGAACCGTCCACAGCCACAGCAGCTGGGTTTGCATGATAACAATAAAATCCTGTTCCTGATATTGCTGGTCAACATTGAGACTGGTAACTTGGACTACATCACCAAACTGACATTGTACAGTAATGATAATATAGTTGGAATATATTACCCCCCAATTGAGTTGAATGTTTACATACAGTTCATTCGGGTTGGGCATGTACTGTTTATCATTTATCGTGACAAATTACCATAAGAAATCTTATTTATTATGACCATAAAGTCAAATTAATGTTTTAAAAAAATCCCCCAAACAGCCCACAGTCAGGATTGTTAATTTTACTTTACCCCCCTTACTGTTCAATGAGGATCAATAAATAACTTAAGAACTCTGGTATATTGTTGTCAAAATAATTTTGAATCCAATTTGCCCACCTCTACAGTTCATAAGACATAACCTATGTTGTGACTGACTGTTTTGTGTCAATGAAAAGGACTTGTACTTTACTTTGTCCTCCACTTTTAGGTTAGTTAAACAACAAAAAACAGACAAATGCAAACATTTGACATAATTTTTATTTCCTTGAAGAGTAAGCAATCCACAGTCTCCCAGTACCATCATTATAGACATTATTTCTACGCTCAACAATACATACATACATATATATATATATATAAAAATGAGATGCTAGTGTGGCAGATGTAACCCATTTCATACCTCTGAAGAAGGCAATGCAATTCCCACATCCATCAGCACTTAATATTCAAGATTTTAGTATAAAGATTGTTATGTTTCGATTTATAAATTACAACACTGGCATTGATTGAAACCTTAATGTGAATTTTTAAAAAAAGGTAATTAGCCACCCAATGTCTGGCATAAACAGTGCATGTGTTTTCCTTCTGGAACAAATTCAGTTTGGTTCAAATAAATAGAAAATAACATTTAGAAAGCCTCCGCGTTCTTCAGCTTTAAGCCTAAGCCTACATACCGTAAAAGATCCGATTCAGCCCGATATGAAGCCTGACTTTCCCTCTCACAGTATATTGATGTGGTTGCACAGTTTCAGAGACAAAATGGTGTGCAGCTTAAAAAAGAAACATATCTGGAAGCTGAACTGAAACTGGCTGCTTGCTGCTGAAAAAAAATTCAGAATCCCTGCAATAACGATTAACCATGATTTTGTAAAGACAGAGGGACGCAGACTCTTCTGCTTTGGCACACCCTAAGACGCCAGGCCGAGCAGGAACCCTCCCACGAAACCGCCGGTGACGACAATGTTCTTCTTCACAAACTCTGTGGACTGAAAAAACACAGAAATGATGTTCAAAATCAGCTTCCAAGACTTAGAGGAGACAAAATGAAAAGGAAATGCAGACGTCACATCAAACAAGGGGAACTCAGCCGAACTGTTAAGTTGCGCTGCTGTCTCTTTAAAGGCATGGTTTGGATCTTTTAATGAGCGTGGGTCTGTTAAAGTACAGACCCTTCACATGTTTCGACACTGTAAATTTCACTGAAATTCAGCTGGATTTTATGTAACGGACAAACATGAAGTAATGCATAAGAAAGTGATAAGCTTTCATTTGATCTATTTTTGCATTGAAACGCTTTATAGTGAAATAATTATCTTATTTCACACATGAAACACATTTCCCTATATCGTCAATGTGAAACAAATTCAATTTATTTAAAAACAAAACTCCAGAAGTTGCATCATAATCAGACAGAAACATATCACTAAGCTGCAATGGAGCATTAGATTCATTTGTAGATAAAATAATAATTATAAGGAAGCTACAAAGGAGTACATTTCTGGCAAAAAAAATCTGAAATTTCTACATTCATTTGACATACATACAAGAAAAAAAAGCAAAGACATTCAATGTAAATCACACTGTAAATTTGCAAGAAAAAAAAAAAGAGAATGATTTAAAGCACGGGGGTCAAACTCATTTTTATTTTGAGCCACAACATCTTGAATGTACTCACAATTCAGATCCAGTTGTAACTAAATATATTGATAAAACTACCCCTTAAACTGTGTAACGAGCTCAGCACATGTGTAGTTCCACCAGGCTGAAGCAGCTGAGCGGGGGAGTCGTGGGCGACGGCTGCTCTGCTGAGAATTTGTTTTGGGTTTAACCAGGATTTGTTTATGACTTATTATTTAGGACATTATAGTTTAATATAAGTAACTATTTGAGCTGTAATTGTTATGCCATAGATTTAGTAAGAATTTGATAGTTGGTATCTGGTTCAAAATGGACTATTTGTGGACCTTCAACAGAATGGACTATATATCCCATGATGACTTTAAAGCTAGAAGAACTTAAAGTTAGACGCAGAAGAAAATTTGGAGGGTTTTTTTTCCCCCAGAAAGAGCTTTGTTAGCCGAGTTCCTACACTCGTATATCACATTATGTATGATTCGTTCATCTCTTTTATTCACTAAAGTTAATCTGAATAATCCATCCGACTCCTTTTCGTCTTTGAATTAGTTAGCTCTGAGACAGAAGCTCAGAAACTTGGAAACTCTGAGGAGGAGCTTCGTCCTGGAAGGCAGCGCTAGGTTCAACCAGGCCTTTTGCACAGCTGCATGGTTGCCATGGAGATAAAATGATTTCTCAAACATGCATCAAAGAATCAAGGCAACACTTCAGGTAGGTATATTGTTGAAGAGGAAATAACATTATGACATGATGTAAAGCTCAAAAAAGTCAACTTTAAATAACACTGCCCCCTTAATATGAAGTAGTTAAGCCTTTAATCATAAAAAACACTTCTTTATTATTATTATTTATTTTTTTTTTTTTTACAAATTTATGACTTCTGAACATCAGAATGCCCAAATTTCTCTTAAATATTTGATGTTGATGTAAAGATGTGGCAACTGTTTGCCAGAAATTAAATCCAAAGAGAAAGCTAACATCTGAAATAATGGAGGACGTACTCTAGTTTGCTTTTAGCAGGAAAGTCCCAGCGGCTTAATTTTGAAGAACCAGATAATTCTCATTTCCAATCTCCCTTGAACCTCACCTTTTCCATGAATGTGTTTAGCTCTGGGACTGCTTGATCTGTTCCCTTCTTTAGCTGCTTCTTAGCTTTGTTCACGTCCTTCTCCACCCTCTTCCAGTCCACCTGGACGTAGCCGCTGTTATTGGCTATCTGAAAGCAGAGTCGGGCCAGTGAAACAGAAGCGAGAGCTTGAGATGTTCCAAGACAAACAGAGGTGCAACAATACCTGCAGCAACAGAAGACCTCCACCTACGGCTGTGGCAGCAACCTTCCCCACCTTCTGGAAGAGATAACCTGCGCACCTAAAGCCAAACATACACAACAGCAAGGGGGTTCAAATTAAATGACAGTTTCTGCCTCAGGAAGAAATGTGAAACAGCTTTGTATTTGTTCATTGGGAAACTAAAGCTTCTTCTCCATTGTCAGGTCTCAGTCTAGCTGGTTAATGTCTGGTTCGGTTCTAGCAAAGTTTGGTCCATCTCCAATTGGTGTGTGGGCGTGAATATGGGCAGGAAGCACATATTATGTAAAAAAACATATATATATATATATATATATATATATATATATATATATATATATATATAAATATATATATATTTATTTATTTTTAATAAAAGTTACATACTGCATCTTAAAGGGATTAACTGTCTCTTAAAATGTTGTAAAGCCTATATATATAAAAAAAACGTTATCCACTGCTTGTCTGGAAGAAAAAAAAAGTTCCATTAATTACATCAACGCCATTAGGATTTTGTTTAGATTTATTTAACAAATTCAGTGGACCGTTTTTTACACGGACATTACCGGATGTAGGCGTGCGTTTAACCTTGGAAAGCTGAGCAGTACGGATAACACGCGGCCCCTGAAGGCAGCACGGTGCGTTAGGAAGGTAAATATTTACCATCCACTCACTCCTCCTATTGCAATCTGTGTGGCCACGGAGTACTTCTCCGCTACGGGCCCGGAGTTCTTCCCGAATAGGCGGTTCCACCATCGCTGCCGCTTGGCGTACTCCGTCAGATCCACGACCTTGTCGTAGATTTCCTCTTCAACATCTTTATGTGGAAAATGCACACAGTTAGCATCAGATAGCAAAGAGCAGCTACCAAGACCTCAACTCAATGCAGCTCCCTGGGCGCTGTTATTCAGTTGTGGTAAAGTGAATTAGCTCGAATGTTACAGTTAGAATGATGTGAGGTATAGAGAGACAGCAGACGGCAGGAAGGCTGCTTTCTGAACTCTGTGAAGTTCTCCGGCCTGAGGAGGGTAGCGTTAGCTTCAGACAGGTGGAGCTAGCGGCTGAAAAAGAAAGTTACTGCTACAGGAAACATGGCTTCCACCGTGTACAGCTGTAGGACAACAGTGAACAGACTTGGAAAATGTTTGAGTGACGCTCGGAGAATGTTCTCGAGTTTAGCTACAGACACGAAGACCGTTTGTTTCATTAGACGCGCTTACCCTTGTTGCGGTTCGCCATTTTGGAGTGTGCTGGGCTGTCCCCCAGATTCCTGCGCGTCCGCCGTCATTTGCATAAATTGGACGGAGAAAAAGAGGGATAAGTCTGTCTGCGTCCCTTCGGAGACATGTCCTCTATCACACGGAGCGGAATGGAAATAGCTTGGGTTGACTTACTGAGGCAATACACAAGGTACATACAGAACGGCTTCAGCCTCCCTGGAAAATAAGTAATCTGACTTTTATCTCAGAATTCTTTCTGCTTTTTTTTTTTTTTAAGTCAAAAGTCCTTTTTCGTCGGGTCTATGGTCATCTTCCTTACAAGTTACAACACAGTAAATAGCAGCTGGGGAAAAAAGAACATTTTACGGAATCTTATTGAGTAAGTTTGCCATTTATGGTTGTTACCAATGAGTCCACAAAGTCAGGTGTAATCACAACATCATTAAATAAACAAGATAATTCAGATACAGAGCCTTTCTCCGTTCTTTTTCATTTTTTTTTACTGCCACTTCTTTTTTTTTTAGATGTACATGTTTTTTCTTTCAATAAATTCAGCCATCCCTGAACCTTTACCCGGTAGAAAAATCAGCTTTGTATTCAAACAAGCACATTATTTCCACTTGCAATTGTGAACAACAGCGGATTTGGGAAACCCTTTTCATAAAGAGATCTACTGCCTGGTCATGTTCTTTTGAAAACATACTGTATGTATTTTAAAAAGTTTCTATATGCATCTTTATATATTTATGTTAAAATTATCTTCATTGACAGAAAGAATCAGCTCAATATATCCATAAGAACATATGTGGTGTTTAGAACAAATATTGTGGCTATCTGAAATCAATAATGTTTAATTTTTAGTTTACATTTCTTATTTCAAATATACATAATGAAAATCTATTTCAGATATAGCCAATGTAATCTGGAATATCCTTAGTTGTAAACAGTAGAAACTTATTAGGATGACCTTAAATGTAACTTAAATTACATTTAGTTACATACATATAGAGAAAGAGCTTTCAGATATCTTTTGACACATTTATGCTTAGACCTTCTGACCATGTAAAGTGAAGAGTAAAAACAACATTATAGCTATCTTAAAAGTAACTGCATTAAATTTCCAGGATTACAGTTACATTTTAAGAATGTTAAGATTTCAAAAATATCTCTTCAATTCTGGCTGCAAAAAATGATTGTACTACAACATCCTGCCAAATAGGAGATGCATTTAAAAGCTAATAAACTGAATGAAAGTTGCAAACGTTAGGTTGTAATCTATCTATCTATCTATCTATCTATCTATCTATCTATCTATCTATCTATCTATCTATCTATCTATCTATCTATCTATCTATCTATCTATCTATCCTTTTTTGTATCTTTTGTCTAGGGCTTCCAATAAAGAAAGCCAAAACGGCAAATAAACCATATTAATTGGAACATTTACAAAAGAGGTCCAGTAATTTTAATAAAATTGAAAATAAGGTACAGAATATTTTCTGCTTTTTGGGGGTGATGAGTGTTCAGATTATTTATATGTTTACAACCTGTCTCAGTGTGTGTAATTTGGGTGTCTTTTTCTTTTTCCTTTTTTTTTTGGGGGGGGGGGGGGTTTTTTTAAAAATT
>NW_015112805.1:65503-69542 GCF_001443285.1 Poecilia latipinna | reverse complement strand
TTGTGTCTTCATCAGTTGTGTTGATTTTGGAGGTTTTTTTTTTTTTTTTTTTTTTTTGGGGGGGGGGGGGGTATTTATCAAAAAGTCCATGTGCAACGTTGCAACAAATATCCTTGACCAGACCGACAACTGCGTTGACCAATAGGAATCAGGGAAAATTCGGTTACGTAATCATAATACAATGAGAAAGCCCAATCGCGCGGCACGAGGCGGGCCGTCGGAGCACGTTTTGATGTGTGCGTGCGCGTGTTCGCGACCCATCAACTGAAGGCCCTCATGTGACCGCGGAGGAACGCCGCTGATTGGCCACACGGAGTGGAGGGCGTGCCGACGGTGGCGGCGTGCGTTTGCCTATGTGACACAATTACAACAACTTTGAGCCGCTGGTTGGGGGGAAGTTTGCGAGCTTATCAAACAACTTTCTCACTTCTGGCCCCACATTACGCCAACTCCATGCATAAACCGGGACTGGAATACGCGCACTGTTTTGACGTACAATGAAGAGCGCGGAGGGGAACTTGAAAGGATCGCTTCCTTGAGGATTTGGCAAGAATCACGCTACGCCCCGTTTTAACCCTGGATAGGTGTGCGACGGTCCCGCTGCTGCCGAGTTCCGCCGGAGTCGCCCGGTCCCACTCCCCCTCTCGGTCTCTCGCCATGAAATCGTGCGGACTGTCGCTCACGGCCGCTGCCCGGAGCCTCGGCGTTGCTGCTAATGACGAGGAGAAAATGGCGTCGGGAAAAGCGACTGAAATCGAAGAGGACTTTCCGAAGCTAACAGCACAGGAAAAGGAGAGCCTGGTCGGAATTGACAGGTTAGATGCCTAACTGCAAGAACAGTCTTATTCGCGTGTATTTTTTCTGTTGTTCTGTAGCTTTTACTAGTGAAGTTGGTAACAACATGATCGCTCCCCCCACTAAGTAACACGGAACCGTTGTCTGTCCTTTACTTGCAGTTCACTGTTTGGATTTCATGGGCTTCAAGAAGATGGCGCCAGAACGAAGGCCTTGCTGTTAAAGGTATGCCACTAAAAGCAGTCTCACAGCCGCCTCTGGCCGCTATCTCCTCTGATGAGACACATATCCCACCTGAAACGAATGGTACAGACCTCCCAACGCCGCTCTACGTGTATGAGTGCATCCTGGCCTTCAATTTCATTCCCAACTTTAAAGCTGAGCCAGCAACCGCCTGTAGAAGCAGAGTTATTCCAGGGATATAACGCAGCGGCAGGCTTACATCGGTGTGAAACGCACCTTAGATAACAGAGACAACGCTGTTTTACGGTGAAACTGAACGCATCTCCGCCCTAACAGAGGTGTCATCGGTTCAGCTTTTACGGTCGCATTATATAGCGACAGCCCAACCATATCGTGTGCATCATAAGCATGGCAAATCGTATTACCTTCACACCTGCTGTTACTTTTTTGAGTTTGTTACATATCCAGACAAGCGCCCCGTTTCTCAACAGGGAAATTGTGATAACTTTTGTGTTTATGTAGCTAAAGTGAATTACAGAGCGGCACGAAGACACAAACCTAACAGTTTGCGTGTGTTTTTGTGATAATAGTTTCCAAGTTAGCAGCAATATTCGGGTGGCACAAAACAAGCCGATGAAACGGCAAGCCAGAGTTTGTGCATCAGCTCTCTCTCTCCGGTTAGCATGCAGCGGCTAACCGTCCAGCGGTGTACACCCGTTTGCACTCGCACGTATGCATCCCCCTTTTTTAACGTCGGTTTTGACATTTTGGGCTAAAACTACATGCCTTCTGTTAAGGTTGCAAAAAATAATGGCTGCTTCGCGTCGCCCAAGATGGCGGGGGAGGGAAGAAAATACCCAGAAAAGGTTTGCTGCCCTAGCTAGTTAGCTAGCTAGGGCAGCGGCTAGGCTAACCTTCATTCGCATGAGAGATAATCACGACGAGGGCGTCCAGTGTTTATAACAAAGATGAGTGATTAGAGCGGAAGCCGGGAGCGCCAGACGGAGTAAATGTGCACTGCTTGGTGAACACACACAAAGCCTGTGTTATTACAGTCCGTGTTTCTGCCATAAAACTGCCCGTGCGGACTGTTTGTTCAACATGTGGCTCACTGGAGGTGGAGACATAGCAGGGGGACAATGTATCCAAGGGTTTAGAAGGCATGTTGGCAACACTTTCCAAAGTGTCGTAATGTCAAAACAAGTGGGAGCATTTAAAACGGCATTAGATGAACTTAAAATATCATCCAGGAACACATACAGGTGCATTCACAGGTGCAATTCATTGTAACATGAATTACAGCATTATTTACCTGGAGTATTGCCATGATTCTTTCATGCATATTTGAGAGAGGTTTTAATCTCCCATGGCAACCATTAAAGCTGTGCAAAACACCTGCTTGGACTGAGCGCTGCCTTTGAAGTGCAACTCCTCCTCAGAGCTGCAGTTTTGAAGCTTCTGTATTACAGAGTAGCCCGCCTGCTCTCAGCTCCTCTAGACTATCCAATAGCAATTAGCAAAAACCTGGTGAAACTGCACATCTGCTGAGCTCATTATAGGAGCTACTTTTCAGTGCAACTCTGGTGAAAACATTGTTAAAGGGTTACTAGAGGAACAATGTTGTGATTATGAAATAACATTTCTTTTAAGTCATATTGGACACACATAGCATTTTTACAACTGAAGCTAACATAGTTACATGGTTGTGCTATAAGTTATTAGCCGCAAATGACTCATTATTCACTAAAGGAATGCAGTTACTGGCTCCTAGGCAGGAAAATGTTTTTTGTTTTTTTTTATAACTGAATTAACCATTTGCTTGCATCTTTTAATGCATTTCTAATATTGTGTAAAAGGCTTTATTGGATAAATGAAGAAAGCTGCAGAATATACATTTAAAAAAATCTGATTACTTGATTAATTTCATAATAATTTACTAAATTAATCATGTTTTCCTTATTTAAAAAAATAATTTATTTGCTGTGTCTTGATGGACATATAATATCGTATAAAATAGCTTACGTGGTTAAATGGAAAATCTGCAGAATCTACCTTTTATTAAAAATCAGATTGTCACAATAATCAATGGACTCTTTGCACCTCAGCTTCCGCGTTTGGGGAAAAGCGGCTCGATTGTTTCCAATCTATTGAAAATGGCCTTTTACACTAAATGCTTGCAAGGCTTGGCCAAGGTTTGTACATCGATCCGAAGCCCCAACAAGTCAGCTGGAGAAAGGTTTTAGATGTTCGCCTCGTTATACATTCACTGACACGAAGGTGAGTTTTACTTAAACTTTGTGGCTAACATTAACGTTAGCTTATGCTAGTAGGCAATATTGTTGGACATTGTTCTTGTAAAATGTGCTATTTAAGTATCTAAACATTCTAACGGACAATTTTTTTACCTAATTTTCAAGTATACTGTGTGTTTATTGTCGTTAGTGTCACAGACTAACGGGGAGGTTGGTTCGGACTTTTTACTTCCGAAGCCTGACGGAGCTCAACAAGCCTCATAGCTTGAAAGTAGTGCAGCTCTGGTGTCAGAGATCTGGTTCAGCTGTTCAGGTTCAAAGTTGCTGCTTTTAGAAAAATGACCGTGTTGCTTCATGTCTCCGTGTTATTTCGTTTTATTACCTTGTTTCTTGTGAAGAGCTCAGATAGGACGGTGTTTACAGCAGTATCTAAAGGCGGATCAGTTGCTTGGCTGTCTGGCTCTGGTCTGCTCTCTCGTTCCCATAAACTCTTTCAGGCTGAATACAGAAATGATTCCATGGAAATAACTCAGGGAGGCTCCTTTATTTACCATCCGTATCCCCGGTAGTTTTAGGCTGATCCGGAGTGAAGTGAAGGCTGCAAACTTTGCTGTGCGGCGTTAGCTGGTAGCGACAGATATTTACAAGCCAGGATCGCTTGGAAATGAACGAAAACTTAAAAGCCCATTATATTAGGAAGACAACAATGTTAATAGTATTGTTTTTTTTGCATCTGAAATACGACTTAGTCTTTTCTACCAGTCATGGAAACTCAAAGCGGAAAAAGCTCCTGGAGATGTGACGTCAAC
>NW_015112805.1:54678-63003 GCF_001443285.1 Poecilia latipinna | reverse complement strand
AGCAGAGGACTGGAGTTTGACACCCATTGTGAATGACAACCTGTGAATGGCTATTTAAGTATCTAAACATTCTAACGGACAATGTATTTATCTATTTTCAAGTCATTAGTGTCAGAGACTAATGGGGTTCGGTTACGGTTCGGACTTTTTACTTCCGAAGCCTGACGGAGCTCAACAAGCCTCATAGCTTGACAGTAGCGCAGCTCTGGTGTCAGAGATCTGGTTCAGCTGTTCAGGTTCAAAGTTGCTGCTTTTAGAAAAATATGACCGTGTTGCTTAATGTCTCCGTGTTATTTCATTTTATTACCTTTGCATGTTTCTTGTGAAGAGCTCAGATAGGACGGTGTTTACAGCAGTATGTACAGGCGGATAAACTCTTTCAGGCTGACTACAGAAGCGATTCCTTGGAAATAACTCAGGGAGGCTCCTTTATTTACCATCCGTATCCCCGGTAGTTTTAGGCTGATCCGGAGTGAAGTGAAGGCTGCAAACTTTGTGTTGTGCAGCGTTAGCTTTAACTGGTAGCGACAGATATTTACAAGCCATCTTCTTAATTCAGGATCGCTTGGAAATTAAAGAAAACTTAAAAGCCCATTATATTAGGAAGACAACAATGTTCATAGTATTGCTTTTTTGCATCTGAAATACGACTTGGTCTTTTCTACCAGTCATGGCCACTCAAAGCAGAAACAAGTGAGCCGCATTAGCTCCTGGAGATGTGACGTCAACGCCGTAGGTGCAAAGAGCCCATTGCTATAAACAATCGTTAAATGTCTAAAAAAGGAATTAAATTGGTTACTTGTGTCTTTTAATGCATTTCCATTTATTGCATAAAAAGCTTAAGTGGTTAAATAAATAAAAAAATTACCAGTTTATTTATCTTATTTATTTTTATCAGAGTAATCGATTAATCGTTACAGAGAGCCCTGTGTTCAGCTAGAGTCCAGCTCCAGTTTGCTTTGCGTCTCGGGGTAAATGTCCAAGGTTTACATGTGAGGTTTCATTCTACAAAGCTGTGGTTGTAAAATGTCGTTCGACGCCGTGGTTAAACTCTGTTTTCCCTCTAAACGCTGCGTGTTGCTTCTCTCCACTGTTTTCCTGGCTTTCTCGTGTCAGCTGGCTCTCTGCCGCGGCGGCACAACGGCGCATCGAGCCTCATTTGTTTAGCCGTTGTTTAGATACCAACTCCGAGTCCTTATTTGGGCGTTTGGCTCGTAGTATGCAAAACGGCGCATAAACATGTCAGATTATGACCTTCTAGGAACATTAAAAAGGCCTCACTGAGACGTTGGCTGCCGTTTAAACTGTAACGTTGGCTCGGTGTGGCCACTGAGCTCTCGCCTTGATGTTGTTGCTTTAGGCTGTGAGCTGCTACGATGGCCTCATCCTGAAAGCAGAGGGCAAGGTGGACCCTGACGTCTTCTGCCAGCTCGGCCACTTCAACCTCCTGCTGGAGGAATATTCAAAAGGTAACAATCGTTTATTATACTGTATCTATATAACTTGATGAACTGAATTGAATCTTGAGCTTTTCATATTGTTCCAAAATGACTCCCTCATGTTGTTTTCCGTTGTCTCATCCTTCACTCAGCATTATCTGCATACCAGAGGTACTTCAGTTTACAGTCGGACTACTGGAAGGTGAGTCTGATGCACGTTTTTCAGATCGCAGCTTATCAAATGGAGAACAAACTGTGACACAAACTCTTTTGCATAATTAATCCGAGAGGGAAAGAAAAGAGAAGTTTGGTTTTGATTTAACTTCAGACAGTGGAATAAAAGTTGAATCTCTTTTATTCTGTAAGTTTCTGGTTTCAACTGTAAATAATTAGCTGTTGCAGGTGAAGATGTTTAAACCTCTAAAAGAACCCAGTTTTTTGGGCCGTTCTGTCACAGCCAGGATTTTGTAATGATACTCTGACTCCCTGCTAGCATGACATCCAGATGTTCAGCCCCATTTTGTCTAGGTCTGCCTTAATAAGCAATAAATCAGTTAATCACAAGATCAGTTAAAAGGAGCTCAATAATTTCCATTTGCATGATTTATATTTTCTATTTTTTCTCTTTTTCTACAAAAAACTGAATGACAAAAATTTTCAGTGTAGTGTTTTTGCCTCAACTAGAACTTGTTTTGATGGCCAGTTTGTTTAAATAGACCTCATAATTCATTTTGTTTGTTGTTTCTGTTGTTTGTTTATTTTGGATACTTAAAATGTCTTTAAAAAAATCAAAAGATTTATTTTAAAAAGTTCAATATAATTTAAAGTTTATTGATCTTTTAGAATGCCGTCTTGCATTACCATTATGTTACTTGAAAATGGTCTCAAAACAACATTATCATTCATCGCAATAATTTTGCGATGAATGATAATGAATGAATGAATAACAGCATTCCTTGTAGCAAAGGCTCCATCTGCAGCTTAAACAACAACTTTTTCACAGAATTCAAATGAGGTGAAGTTAAAACCTGAAACTTGAGTTCTGGCTAAAGGATATGTACTAATTTTTATTTTTTAGCTAGCCATCCATCCATCTTGTTATCTACCTCTTTATCTACCTAGCTATTTATCTACCTCCATCTATCTGTCCAACTCTTTACCCCCCATCTCTGTCTATCTTGTTACATACGTAGCAATCTAGCTATGTATCTGTCTAATCAAATTGGGTTCTTTTGTATGGTTTAGTTTATTTACTGCTCTGTGCTCTTTTAGAAAATAGCCTTTTTTGAGTCAATTGAGGACTATTCGATTCTTAAATTAGTTGACGGTATTTCACTCAATTAATCTGATTAACCGTTTCAGTCCTCATATATTTGTTTTCCTCTTTAAAGCCAAGCAAACTCTGCTTAAATTTAGAAAACCTAAAATTGAAATTTTCTGCCAGTGTTATGTCAGAGCTGGTGTTTGTGTATTGATGTAGCCAAAGACGGTGTGGCAGCCTTTATTTCTTGGGAAAAACGGACTGAAAAGAATCTTTAGCAGACTCTCAAAAGTGGAGAAAAAGTCTTCCAGAGGGATGAAGCACACTATAAACTTGACAAAAAAGTCAACGAGGTCCCAAGGAAAAAAAAAAACAAAACATGTTGGCTCAGGAAAAAAACTATCAAGAATCAAATATGAAGCCCACAAGACCCCTTTCCAGAGCTACAAAGCTGAGGTTTCATTCACTGGTGCAGAAATGGGGCTGATTTAATGCGCATGTGGATATGCTGCTTGTTTTTCAGATTTGGGTTTACAGCTTGGAGAGATGGCATTTAAAATGCTTAAATTCTAGCTTTAGGTTCTGGCCAGGATCTGTGCTGTAATCATTGTAATGTGTTGATCTAAATCAAGGCTGATGTACTTTCTTTTCCTTTTTTTGTTTCCCTAGAATGCTGCCTTTTTATATGGCCTTGGAATGGTTTACTTCCATTACAACGCATTTCAGTGGTAAGTGTTTTGTTTTTCTCCTAAATAATTTCCTTAGTCTAACATGGATTAGTTAATTCATGGATTGATGTCAGCGCAAAAGCATTTTTAAGGGCACGAGTCCTGGATGCTGGATGTACTTCTGATGCTTGGAGCCACAGCTAGCAGGCTATCCAGACAGTGGATACAACCATTTTCCTACTACTTCAGGGCTTTTTAGTTGTGTTTTCTTTTCCCATCTTCAAACTGGAAAATCAGACTTCTGTTTCATAAAAATGGGGGGAAAACAGAAACATTCTTGGCCTCAGGGACGACGTTTAATTCTGACAAAGACATCACGCTATATGCTGATGATATTTTGATGATCCCAGAAGTTCTCTGGAGAATAGGATATTTACTAGGTGAAATGGTATAAAAGTGTTTATTGGTGGTCCCATAGGCTTTCAACACGATTTAGTTGTTAGAATAAATGTGCGCTTATTGACTTGTTTCTGTCCCTGCATTCAGTCAGAAGGTCATTTAGTTACTGTGGAAGATATTTATTATTTAGAAAAACGACATTACGTTCTAGTTGACAGCAAATGTTACATTTCATAGCATAACGGTGGTAGCTGAGTCATGATTGAATTATTTCATCATGTGTTCATTTGTTAAATTATGGTAGTTAAACTGTGAACTAGCTGGGATAAGAGCTGGGTTAGCGGTGCTAACCCTAAAGCACAAATTATAGACTAAAATATAAAATGTAAAATATCGGTAGTTTAACTAAAGGTTCATCAAACCAAACCAATAAGGTTCACAGCAATGAAAAAAACACTGGTGGCGAAGAAAATCAAGCTAATTTTGTGTTTTGCTAACTTTGAAAACATTTAGTTGACTTGGCTTCCTCTTGATAGTTTGTTCCAGATAAATTCTGAAGTGTTAATGCACTTGGATATTATGTATAACGCATGTCATCAACACATGGTGGATAATCAAGATGGTTAAATTTAGCCTTTTAGCATTAGCTTCCTCTGAATACCATGTTGGTGTAGTGCCTTGGCAGTAGATGAACAAATGTCTGACTCGTGCTTTAGGGTTAGACCCGCTAACTTTTTAGTTAGCACTGCTAACCCAGCTGTTATCTGCTGGGATATTTCTCTACTATTAACCCTAAATTATTTGCAGTTTTTTCTTTTGTAGAGCATACCTAAAATATTTGAAGGAAAATCCGTCTTAAGAAGCTGAAATATCAAGGTGTAATGCAACCGGACATGCTATCGGCTGGCATTTACAAACCAGCCAATCCAGAATCTCCATTTACTTTTCTTGCCACTGATTGACTGAACCCCCAGGAGAGGAAATGAGGAAGTAGCATGTTTATGAACATCTGGTCCCTGAGCCAGTAACACTCCTAGGTTTCTGTTCGTAACCTGCAATTAATCCATAACTGGAAAAGGGAGGCGTTCTGTAATAACCAAATACATTTCGTAGTTTTTCACTCTTTAGTTTTCTGACTGTTATCTTAAGAGCAGCTAATAGTCCGTTTCCCTGGACTCAGTGGTTATTATTTATATTAGCCATAGAGGCGACATCCCGGAGTTCGAGTGAGAGAGTCAATGTTGGTGTTTTGCTAGCATGCTAAACAGAGACCGTGTGGGATACTATGGGTTTTATTTTGAAAGAAACTAGAGGTAATGGGCTAGAGTTGTTTGTGGTAACTTATTCACAGATTGGGAAATGCTTCTGTATCTCCACTGAAGTTTGAAAAAGGTTGGAAAGCAACTTTTATGCCATTGATGCGACACATGCGTCATAATTTTGCACTAGAAAAACCAGGAAGTGGTAAATCTAGACGTAAAAAATGGCTGAAAATTATGATTAGGAACTTAAGAACAAAGTCTCAGTGACATTGCAATCCCACCAGTCTGACTACACATCCAAACAGACTTCTCTGCACAATTTACAGTCAGTGCTCCACAAAACAGCGTTGACTGTTTTAGTTGTGCTCTCTTTTTCTTGGCTTCCGTCGTCTTATGATCCTGTCAGCTCCCATTGCTGAAAAACTTTAAAATCCATCCATTCGCAGCTCCAGATGATGCGCTGCTGTGTGACGTCCAAGTTCTTTGTTTCGCTTTTGGGGTAGTAAGCCATCGACACAGACGTCTCACTCCAGTCGGGTTTAATTAGCGGTATGAACAACTACACACAAAAAAGGTTCCAGCAAAAAATATTGGAATTGGCCGTCAAGACCTGCTGCGTGAACGTAGCCTCCGACGGCAATTCTGAAGAAAAATGCAGCACTCCTGGTACACATCCCTGATGACACCCAAGTGACTGCAGGTAGTCACCTGTATCCTTGGCCACAGAAGTAGCAATAGCTTTTTTTTTTTTTAGTATTTTTGACTTTATAAAACATCTGTGAATAAAAAGAAGCCCCGATTGACTCCATTCTAACATGCCCACTGTGAACTGGAGACTGAACAGAAGCATCACTCTGCCAGGGCTGGGGGAGGGGAGGGCTGTCATTAGGTTGGGTCCAGGGGACAGACTACGTCATGGAGACCAAGGCTGAAGGAATGCTGAGCTGTCAGGTGGGGGGTATTGCTTCATTGGGGTGTTAGTGTGTTGGGTGGCTTGAATGTTTTAAAAAGCTTAAGTGGAGGTTTAATTTTAACCAGCTAGCATCTGTGAGTCAAATGGGGGAGTTAGCTTTATGTTTAGTTTAAAAGTAGCTTTTAGCTGCTGATTAGGCTTTACAGTAAAAAATGGAGTGTGTTCATTGTTTTACTGGAGCTGTCATGTTGCTGTGTGGTACAGTCTATCCTGCTGAGGAGCTTCACTGGATGCAGCCTGGGAGGGAAAGAGGGAGAGGGCAAACGGTGAGTGGAGGGAGGGAGGGAGTAGATAAACTGAGAGGGGGAGGTGCTGGGGGCACTGAGTTCAGTGTGTGTGTGTGTGTGTGTGTGTGTGTGTGTGTGTGTGTGTGGCATGTTCAGTAGAGACCACAGTGCTTTTTCATACAGGAAAAAGGGCTGCACGCTGACATGCTTTTGCTATTGTTGCTATAGTTACACAGCAAGTGGGTTCAGTTGTAAACGGCTCGTTGCCGCAGGTAGGATTGCTTCTGTTTTATCAAAAGGGCTGGATTCATGTTGGCGAACATGATCACATTATTTCATTTCACTAGATTGTGCCCAAGGAAAATCTTGAGGGTTTCTCTGTTAAATGATCCTGGTTTTGGTACCAAAACTTAATGCTGCTTTTGAAAATACCAAGGGTATTCTGCATCATATTGATGCTATGAGCCAAAACAGTTAGCTGTTGCTGTTTGCTGTAAAGCACTCTGCTGATATTCAGAGAGCCCCCTCCTGAATCTTCCAGTAAGCGAATGCTCTTAAACTGAGAATCCACATCTCTGAGGTTCATGCTGGAACATATTGTCCATTCAGGGAGGATGCATTACTGAGCTCAGTGCTACTCTGCATTATATTTCATCTTCTCTCTGAACTGAGCCATTCGTGTAAAGCATTCAAGCGAGATAGCAAACTGACCGTTTCCAATATTGGTATTAAGATGACCCAAAAAAATACTATCTTTAGTTCTTTACACATCTCTAAGACATTAGGGCAATTTGTCTCCCAAAAAATGTTCTTGGTGTCAGAAATTCAACTACCTTGTGTATAAAACACTAAGCTCATTGACTCCTAAATAAACATGTCCTAACTGTATGTTGGAAGACAAGATTGATGGTTGTCTGTACATGGTGTCTGTGCATCCTTATAAAATTGTAGGTACATCTGTTTAAAATCGAAGCCTTAAATTATCTTAAATTCATTGAGAAACAATATGTTGGCATTAAATGTTAATCACAGGTCTTAAATCTTACTATAATGAAAAACTTTGAGTTGCACAGACGTCTTCACTGAATTCTGTGACTCAAGGTGGTGATTACTGGTTACTAGCTGTAAAAAAGTTAGCTAGCTTTTTTACATGTAGCAAGCTGGCTTTGCGTAAAAAATAGCTAGTTTTTTATGTAAAGCTAGCTTGCTTTTTTATGTAAAAAAAAAAAAAAAGAAAGCTAATTTTTCTTCATGAATATTAGCAACTAGTTACCGATGGTCACAACTGCCTTAAGTCATAGAGTTAAGTACAGCTGGTTATACGTAAAATGGCTTTCTATAGCGTTTTATGTAAAGTTAGCTATATGTAAGCTAACTTGCATATTACAAGATATATGTAGTTATAAAAACTAGCTATAGGCAATTCTGTGACTCGAGGCGGTTAAACCTCATGTTCTGCTCCTGGTGATGATATTTTCTATTTACAGCAGATTGGTGTAGCACAGTCTGCAGGGCAATTAAGGCGTTCCAAGAGGTGCTTTACATCCACCCAACATTTTCCCGAGCGAAAAAAAATTCATGGACCTGAATGAAGTCAATCTTTTTTGTTTAGCACATTTCAGCAACAAGGCAGTTCAAAGTTTTTACATAATTAAAAAAATAATACTAAAAGCACTACAAAAACAAAATAAAGACAAGTAAATATACTTAGACATGGATATGAAGGAGAGGGGTTTTTATTTTGAGAACCACAGTTGTTTCGACGTATGAAACTCTTATTTTGAGGGAGGCGGAGTCATGACAGCTGGACTGATGTAGGGGGAACTGTTGCCATAATCCCCATGTAGACACTTCTCTGTGCTGTGAATTAACATATTAACCTGAAGCAGCTTGTTTGAGCAGTGCTTTTGTTTAAAAATGAAATCCTATAGCAAATACCAACTATTCCTAAAGATTTGATTTAGAAACCATTTGGCTCTAATCATTGAAATGCATCCTAAGCTTCTAATTTTGAGTTTCTCAGCCTTCATGGACATCCAGGAGCCTTTTGGTTATTTGAAATCACTAAATGGATTCCTCAGTTATATGCCCCTATT
>NW_015112805.1:0-51464 GCF_001443285.1 Poecilia latipinna | reverse complement strand
TATTAAATACTCTGGCAGGACAGTTATCCGAGTCAGACTTGAGTTTGTTTTCAGCTTTTGATTTTTTTCATTTATTTTTTTCTCTCCAGGGCAATTAAGGCGTTCCAAGAGGTGCTTTACATCGACCCAACGTTTTCCCGAGCGAAAGAAATTCATCTGAGACTGGGGCTCATGTTCAAAGTCAACACAGACTACGAGTCCAGCTTAAAGGTAAATCAGAACAACAGGCTGAGTGATGAGTTCTGGGCTGTTCAGGTGATATACAGGAAAAACATTTACTGGTTAAAATGTTTTGTCTTTTACAATTTAATTCAAGCAGTCTCTTAAATCTAGTCCAGTATGGCTGACTGGTGATGGATTACATCAACAAGATGTCTGTGTTGGATATGAAAGGCCAGTACAGTTGGTGTTGAGTCACTTTTCATTGGTCTGTGCTGGAAGCCTGAAATAGACTCCATGTCTCCAGTTCTTCTGACAAAAGCTGTTATTAGGAAGAATAAAATTTACACCTGTGAACCAGATCTGTCCAGATGGTTCTGGCCCTGCTGTAGCCTGAAACTTTCAGATTGTGATCTGATCCCTGGCCTTGTTATGGTCCAGACGTTCTGTCATAGATTGTTTGTTCCTGGACAACCAACTCCAAATCACACAAGATTGTGCGAAAACAATATTCCTGAATATAATCTGACCTTTTACATCAACAAGGTTACAGAAACCCTTAAGACTTGTCTTGCACGTGGAAAAATGACTTATAATCTTGTCTGTTCTCAGATTTAACTGTTGGAGAACCCCTAAAACTCTTCATTGCTTGGTGTGTCCAAAGCAGAGTTTATTTTTATTTTTTTAAGAGAATAACCAGAGTAGTTTTTAATTTCTTACACAGTTGACCCTCGTCTATTCCCAGTTCAGTATTGCCAGATTTATTCTCTATTCTCTGATTCTTCTGTGGGACGCAACTCGCATTATTCACGGAAAAATTTGCTGCATGCATATTATTTCTCAGACCATATCTAAAATATTCTAAAGATTGGGAAACGCCAATGCTTCAGTGCAAAACTAGACACGCTACTGACTGGAGTTTACAACGCAGCCAATACAGGAGGGCTGTTGATTTTCCCTGCCACTGATTGGCTGTAGCCACAGGAGAAGAAATAAGGAAAACTGTAAATATTAGTTTCTGCAGTAGAGCTGTTAATGCGTATTAATACATGTTATGGTATACTTGGTTTATTTGATCTAAGATTTCAGCTATTAGCGAGCAACTGTGGTCCCTAACGAATAAATTGTTCCCACGAGACCAGACTAGAGGTACATTACCCTAAAAATGTGCCTTCTTGATGAGCAGCCAGTGAACACAATTACCCATTAATTGGAGTCACTTGTAATGTAGAGCTGTGTATCATCTGCTTGATTTACTAATGGGGACGCAGCAGTACACTTTTTCACTAATGATAAACATACCGATATCTGAGGTCTAGTATCGGTTAATACCGATCCGATACAGAAAAAGTGCCGAATTGACTCAAACATAGACATAAATGTACTGAATTGCGAATATATTTGATAACTCTGCACCAGTACAGCACACTGAAATGCACCAGTAGCTTCACAGTCTTGGTCAAACATGTAAAAACAACACAATGTCAGTTTGTTTAGTCTGCACAAATAGGAGTATAACGGCCGATTTAAAATAATGAAGAAAGTGAAACTGACAAAAGCAGTAGTTTGACTACCTTGGTCAAACATGTAAAAACTAAACTGTAACAAACCTTCTTTCAAATGACTGAGAGTGTAATTAGGAATTCTAAATAAAATGTAAAATAAAAAATGCATTACGTCGCTCGGAGTAAAAAGGATAGAATTTGACAGAATAGATCTGCCCTTACAGCTCGGGCTTATTATCTGTACGCACCAATACAGAAGTTGATATCGGATCCGTTCATCTCTTCTAATTCATCTTAGTGGCAGCATGTAGTCATTAAATAAGAGGAGTCCGAGGATTGAACCTTGGGGTACACCTCATGTGATTTCTGCCTACTCTGATGAGAAATCCCTGTGAGCGACATTGAGACCAGATCAGGCCCTCTCTGGCTGCAGCTAGTGTTGCATTGAGCAGGCTGCTCATGCTGTTTGTCCTTAATTTTGGATGCTGCCCTCCCCCTCGGTCCTGAGTCACTGCTAGCCGCTCACAGACTATCACAGCCACACACTCCCACCAACAGAATCTCACACATGCCTGCCCCAGTTACCTACAGGGAGGAGTAGGCGCCTCTTCAGAGGAACGGGGACACAATAAAGGTAGAGAAAGAAGGGAAGACGTGAACGATCCTGATCAGATACTGAACCTGTTGCATTCCCATTAGGAACCAAACGTTACATACGTCGCACCTGTCCTCATCGATCCCACCTGCGCTTGTTACGTCAGCTCAGGGAAAACGTGTTTGTGTGCTGTTGCCTCCCGCAGCTGCAGAGAACAGATATGAGGAAGGAGGGGAAGCTGGTGCGTGCATGCGTGTGTGCGTGCGTGCTTTGAGGTATTGTGTGTCATCTCCGTGCTCTCTCCTCTGCAGCCGTCTGCTGAATGGTAATCAGTGACACCAGGAGAGAGGAGGAGGAGGAAGGGAGGGAAGGAGGGAGGGAGGGAGGGGAGATAGATAAAAAGAAAGACAGCAGAGAGACGGGGGAGAGAATGAGGAAAGCAAGATGTGAGGAGGGAGGTGGAATGCCAAGCTGACAATCCTGCGGCATTATCTGGCCGGGTGTAGAGCGAGTGTGAAGGATAGAGAAGTCTGAGGAAGACCCGCCGTCTAGGTAACGCCTTTTAGTCTCTGAAATCAAGGCATATGGGATTTGGTGATGTTTTTTTTTTAACTGCTAATGCTTGACTTTTAAAACGCCACTTCATTGTGAGCTGGTTCCCTTCATTTGTTCATGCAGTAATTTGGATAGGTTTTATCTGCCTGACGTTTACTGTGAGTGTAGCAGAGCCTGGGGTAGGAGCTATGTTTAGCCTCGGCCTGGATGACGGATAACAGCGCGCGCCTCGTCAGAAATCCTCACGGATTTGCCAGAGGAGTACCTTCTGGCTGTTTGTGGTTGCAGCGGGTTCTAGTCCTCAGAACGTGACCCAGATACTGTCGGCTCCTTTCCGAATGCGTGAACCCGCACAGGGTCACGCTGCCGCCTGTCACCTTGAAGCCACCTACGGATGTAGAGACGGAATTCCAATTTTTGGTTGATTTGAACCCAGTCTAATGTCTCCCTGACAGAAGAAGACATAAGACCAGCTTTTAAAAGGATTTTTTTTTATTTCTAGGTAACCTGCCCTTAGCAACAGAGGCGATGTCACAATGTGTGAGAGAGCAGTTGATGTAAAACAGGCTTTTAGCAATCTATTGAAGACGGATTAAATGAACATGCGGTGGATATTTTAAACTGTTATATGCGTCTTATATATGCAGTAGACACAAATCTTCCAGTCTAGTGATTCGATTCAAAGGGTTTTCGATTCAGAAACCAAATTTCCCTTTCAGTCTGGAGATTGTTTAAATTGTGAGTGACAAGAGGAAAAGACGGTATTCCATCAGTTTAGGCCCCGTTTACACGACAATGATCCAACGAAAATTGAATTTTTGTTTCGTTTCTATTAACACGTTTACATGAAGACGTTCTAATTACAATCTTTGTTTACACAGAAATGGCATAAATCGAAAAGGTGTAATGCCCCTGCCATGCCAATAGTTGGTGCTAGGCTTGGACAAGCGAAAGTTTTTCCTCATCATCGACTACATTGTTTACAAAGTTATCAGACCACTGGCTTGCTCTCCCAGGTCGCGTCTAGTAGCGCCTCCTCGACGTGTTTCTTCATTGCGTACATCCACAAATTAACAGAGTGGAGCTGTACGAGATCCTCCTGGCCTGTGTTGGTGCTGCACCAAGAACCACTTAAGGAAATGACACGATAACCGAAGGGCACTGAGTACAACGTCCTCCTTCACAAGATGTAAACAAAAATGGAGTAGTCCGATTTTAGTGGATACAGGATTTCTCTTTTGTTTCCCCCCACTAGCACAAGTTTCTTGTGTTTGTTTTGGTTGTACTTACCCAGAACATCCTGCGCTATAGTCCGCTTATTGCTTCTGGTGTTGGCGTTGACATATGCTGCCAGAGTTCACTTCAACCAAACCTAGGTTTTTTAGGTAGACCAGAGTTTTTTTTTTGTTCCACATCAGTTTGTTTGCACATTTACATCTTCCAAAACAAACTGGACTTTCTAGCCAAACAAACCAGAGTTTGATGAAAGCGGAGTAGACAGATCTGGTGTGAATGAACCCTAAATCTTCCGGGATAGTCAGGTTGAAAACTGAAAGGATTCAATCAGATCAACTCTGCGAGATGACCTTTAGCCTTCCTGTTATCTGTTGGACTCACTTCGGGTCAAACATCCTAAAGTATGGATAGATGTGTGGCTTTTCCTGAACTTGGCTCTTCATAGCTGGTGTCTGCAGAAGGTTTTGTGGTCCCTCTGACTGCATGTCCTCCTCTTTGGTAGATAATAACGATGGCTACCTTTCCTTCATTTTTAGTCCTACAATTTCCACACTGGAGTTGCTGCTGACCCGATCTGGTACCAGTTATAATCTGTTTACGTATGAGACAGTTCAGCCTGCTGGATTTGGTCAGGTCTAACCATTTTCTTGAGGTTTGCTTCTTTCACTCCTAAAATAACGTAGAAACATCTGTTCTTTGTCTGATGATGGAACTGGCCCTCTGTTAGTGCAGCTGCACATCAATGTTTGGATGACTTGAAGGTCTTTTCATGTTGCCTGTTCAGGCCATGCTGTTGAGTGTTGCCACTGGAGATTAAATGGATGACAACCAGTATGTGTCTTTCTGTGATGTGGCAGCCAAGCTGACTGCCTCAGACATGGAGGGCACATTGAAGGGGTATTTTCCAGGCACATAGTCCCATTTTATGGCACCATCAGGTAGCTATGGCTATGTTCACTCAGCAGGTCTTGATGCCAAATTCGGATTTTTTTTTTGTTGATAAAATTCAATTTTGTTTGCGTGGTCCTTCATGCTACAAATTAAACCCGACTGCAGAAACTTCTGTGTGAATGATTTCTGACCCCAAACTGACCCACATGTGCAGAAGTGTGTTGAGGTCACACAGCAGCGCTCTGTTTACGAAACAGTCCGTTATCTTGAACTGTTATAAAAACATACTGTATGTCAAACATGACTAAAAACAAAATGTTGACTTTGCAGTTTAACACTTTAAAATTGGGCCCCAGTCTCTTTAAGAAGCGTCTGCTTTTTCTGACACTACGCCTTCAGGAAGTCATCACAACAACATTCTTAGGAGTGTTGCACTGAGAAGTATTTCAGATGTTGAAGAACTTAGCTGATGCTCAGTTTCACCAGGTGTTTGCTAATTGTTGTTGACTAGTTTGAAGGAACTGAATGGAAGGGGAAGGCTTTGTGAGGAGACTTCAACTCCAAGGTGGAGCGTTGAGAGCAAACGTTTAGGCAGCCCTGAACGGTTGACACAGGCAATTCAAGGATTTCTCAGACATGCATGAAAGTCTGAGGAATCAACACTCCAGGGGTACGTTTTTGTTGAGGGAATAACACCACAAAGCTCAAATAAAGTAAATTTTAGGGTGGTGTTTTCCTGCAGAAATGGCAGTTCTGGTGATGCGTTCAAAGGCGGTGTAAGAAACGATCTCTGTGTTTCCTGTGGTGGCGGGGTTCAGAGTTCGGGCTCCATCAGATAAAACCTGTCTGGTTCAGCCCTGCAGCGTCCACCGTCCTCTCATGTTCCAGTCACCCGGGTTTGTTCACGGTTTGTTGGGGATCAGACTGGAGCAGCACCCATATTTCCCTCAGATATCGGCCCACAGATTTTTTTTTTTTTTTAATGACACAAATCACACAGACATGAGATCCTGTTTCCATAAAAACAACCAAAAACCTTTTTCTTCTTTTGTCTCTGCAGCATTTCCAGCTGGCATTGATCGACTCTAATCTCTGCACCTTGTCCAAAGCTGAAAGTAAGTCGTAGCTAGAAGCCGAAGCAGTGTGGCGCTGCAAGATGGAGCTTTAACTAGTTATACTCCAACCTCGCCGTTTCCCTGCCGACCGCACTAGCACTAAGACGCAGGTTGCCTAGGAGACGGCACGAGGAAGGAGCTGAAAAGACTTCCTGACACATCACGCATGCAGACTGTGATTTCAGATTACATGATTACACTGGAGAGTGTTAAACTCCCCCCGCCCATCTGCGCTCCATACTGCTGGCAGTCTGTTTTAATGCACGTCCTCAGGGTGGATGGGAAATCTCTCAGATTGTCGTCATGGTTAATTTCTTCTTCTTTTTCTCTCTTCCAGTTCAGTTTCACATCGCCCATTTGTATGAAATCCAGGTAAGCAGATCACATTTGAAATGATTCCCTGCTTGGTGACGGCATATTAGAGCCACTGTAGATAGAAAATTTCTGACTTCTGAGATTTACCTCAAATTTTCTTTGTTCCTTTTTCTGAGCTCCAAAAGTCACAAATTTGTGAGACTAAAAGTATGAGAAATTTTAAGATGGATTTAAAATATTTTCTAGAGAAAATAAGAAAACTGTCTGAGTCAAGTTGTAAATTATCCAAAACTTTGAAATTAGTTTCACATATTCTCTAGAGAAAACATGCAAGTTTTCTCAGCTTGTAAAGTCGAATATTTTTGACTTTTCGATCCCAGAAGACTCCCATGTCTGTTTCAAGAAAAAGTCCAGGATTAACCTCACAATTTCCATTTTTTCTCCCCTCGCAAATCACATTTTTTTGAGCTTAGAGAATTTACTCGTTCCTTATGGAAAATGTCTGAGTTTAACCTCAAAATTTGAGTTTCTTGGACTCTTTTTCTACCTACAGTGGCCCCAATAAGCCATCATATCTCCCACTTACAAATTGACCTGCACATTTCTGAAGATCTTATTAATAATAAATTGTTTTCTAGGCTTCACTGCTTGCATGTATATTCTGCTTCCTTTCCTTTAGCTATATTGTAGATATTTGTCCAGTAAATTCAAACCTTTACTTGAATTAGAGACAGGCTGGTGGGAGTTGTTGAAGTTTATTTGGTTCAGATCGGTTCATCTGCACTCTGACAGATGGCAGTTTTGTAAATTTGCTGGGATAAAACGTTCAATTCTTGAAATTTTCAAGTCTGTTTTTTTTTAATCAAAATTTCAAGAATTTTAACTGAATTTAAAAAGTTGAAAACTTTTTACTTTCAAGACTAAAAATTTTTCTAGAATATTTCAGATCAATATCAAAATTTGATTTATATTTGGCAGAAATGAGCTGCTTCCCCCCCGTTTTCAATGCCCCCAATACGCCACCGTACTATATTCTTGAAATTAAACAATTAAAAAAAATTGGTAGCCTGATCCTAAAAATCCAAATCCATATCAATCACAGAAGGATGACTGAAATAAAAGGCAGTTTGAAAAATATTTTCTAAATCTAAATTATAATTTTTTTTTTTAGAAAAACCATTACCATTTTTTAATGCATTTTTTTGTCCTGTCTGTCTCTGGCAGACTTGTGGCGTCTGGCCTGTACTATTCCTCCCCTTCCTCTAAATTAGTGGCCCTGTCTGGTCATTAGCAGTGTGAGGACGACTGCTGTCTTTGTGTCCAGATAGGGCCATAAAACGCCGTGTCTCCTGTCTGCCTCTAACTGCCTCTGCGTCTCAATCTGTCTGTCCCACAGAAGAAACACAGAGCGGCGAAAGACGCGTATGAGAGTCTGCTGCAGATGGAAAACCTTCCTGCTCAGGTGAAGGCCACCACGCTGCAGCAGCTGGGTAAGTGGCTCCTCCTGGTCTGTTATTTCCTCCTATGGGTCAAAGTTGTAGCAAAAGTGCTGCAACTTATCCTGGTTTGTTTTGGTTTCCCATCCCCCTGCCTTAACGATAAAAGGTGTGTGTGTGTGTGTGTGTGTGTGTGTGTGTGTGCGCATGCGTACTTCAGGCATAAAGTTTTGGTCTTTGAGAAGATGGTGTTTTTTAGAGGACAATTTTATTAGTAAAACTGGTCCAGTTGTATTAGAGGACAGAAGTTACTGAGACTGTAGGAAAGATTTTTGTGTATTATAACAAATATTTATTTTTTTAATAGTTGTAGAAATCTCCCTGCTCTATGCTCTGCTGCAACTGGATCCCCACAACATATCCTGTTGTCAGTGCTAGGCTAGTTAGCATGGCCACCGATAACGGTAGATAAATAGTGTAAAGAATAAACAGAAAGTTGTTACTGCCATTAGTACACCAGAGTGATTGAAGGCACCAAGACCCTCCCCTTGGCTCTGATTGGTTGTGACACTTCCTCTTGGCTCAGGGAGGAAGTGAAGGAGATGAATGGTTTATCTGTCTCATCCTGTCATGACATTGTAACAATTTTAACAAGTCAATGTTTTTGTGGTTGCATACTGCAGCTTTGTTGCCATATTGTTTTACACTGCAATGCATTCTGGGTAGATGATGTATGCTAGGCTCTACAGCTCTAGCGCCATCATTTTTGTGAGCTGCTTCTCAATGAAATGTTTATAAAAACGTTGTTAAAGACTTAATAGAGGACTGATGATGTGGTGACTTCCTCATGTTTGATGTAGCCAGCATTTTTATGACAACTGAAGGCAGCACAGCTACTTGATTGTGCTATAAAATGGAACTATGTGGCTGTAAAATACATAATACTGCCACATTTAAGAGTAAATTTGGCATCAGTTGGCTAGATAAGGTTTGTTTTTGCCACTGGCTCACTTCTGTTGCCAAAAAAAGAAAGGCTAGGCATTGTGGGAGTTGAGGGTGTAGAGAGCACATAGCTACTGCCAAGAGTCACAAACAGAGCCCAGAAATATCACAATTTATGCTTTATTGTAATACAGCAGATCCCTCAACCATCCCTTATATTTATAGTTTTTTTTTCATTAAATATTATTAAAGGTGGCATCAAAAAGGTCTTGAGTCTTAAATTTGACTTGCTGAAATCTACAGCTACCCCAGTAAATCGTCCTGCTCCTCAATAAAACCACATCAAATCAAACCAATCTGCTTCTCCTGCTCTGCTACTGCATCAAAACAAGGCTTCAACTGCCACACTCACTAAGTACTGCTAATCATTGCCTGCTGGGGGTTTCCATGGTGACGATTGGAGCATGCTTCAGGTGTATAGGAGGACGTGGAGGGGAGAAGAGTTGGGCTGTGATTGCTTTGGTCTGTCTCCCAGAGCGACCTTGTTTGTTGTAAATGGCTTGTTACAGCTTTGTGTGTGTGTGTGTGTGTGTGTGTGTGTGTGTGTGTGTGTGTGTGTGTGTGTGTTGTGGCTGCTTCAAATGAAGCCTTTTGAAGAATGCCACCTTCCTCGCTTTGTCCGTCCTTAAGCTCCTTAAGGGGACGGGGGCCCGGGCGGAGTCGGCCGTCTCCACAGCGGTGCACGTTTTGTCTGGATGGAGGCTCATCATTCCGGCCCGTACCAGGTTCCACTGCAGCTCAGAGGAGCTGTTGAAGACTAACAGCTGATCTGCTCTGCTGCTCGTTAGGCTGGATGCATCACACCGTGGAGCAGCTGAGGGAGAAGGACTCCAAGGGCTGCTACGCCATCCAGTGTCTGCAGAAGTCTTTAGAAGCAGACCCCAACTCCGGCCAGTCCTGGTACCTTCTCGGCAGGTACGCCTTAAAGCTTTTTGACGTTAGCTGCTTCTGTTGGGAATACACACGACAGTCGGGTTGTTTACATCCGGAAAATTTCACACATACGGACAATGTTGGAGGGCATAAACACAATTCTTTTACATGCCATCCAAAGCCGGGCTGCCGCGGTAGAACAGTTCACAAATGAAACCTAGAGATGGAGTGTTATTGATGTTGTGCAGTGTGCCACAGCAAAGGGAAAACGATGCAGAAAAACCATTGAAGAGCAACTCTAAACTATTCGTATTCTCCTACGCTCAGCTCCATCACCTTAGCAACCAACTGACAACAGCTTCCATGGGTGCATCAGGATTTAACACCAAAAAAATATTCATAGATTTCCAACACAAACATCCAGTCTGTTACAGTTTTATGTTTTCAGGCTTGGTGTTTATTTTGTGATTGCTACTTTGACAACTTGACAGATGAAACCAGTGAAGGTCGTCGTCGCCGAGTAGCTTTTTGTCCCTGGGTGGCTGGACACATTGTGTCAGAAACATCAGTCATTCCTGTGTCTTGGAACAAATCTGTTCTTAAGATGCAGCTCAGCGTTAAACCTCGGAGATTACAACACTTTACTACTCTGGTATTGATTGATGGTCTTTTGCTGTGGCAATCTCTGTCCGACTGACATGAGTCATGAAGTGTGTTGTTTTCCTAAAATGCAATGATTTAGAGTTGGCTTTGCTTTCTGTCGGGCAGGTGCTACTCCAGTATCGGGAAGGTGCAGGACGCCTTCATCTCCTACCGCCAGTCCATTGATAAGTCTGAGGCCAGCGCTGACACCTGGTGCTCCATAGGGTAAGAGCAGAGCATGTCAGCAAGTCTGGCTGTAGAACAAGATGCAAGACTCACATTAGAGAGAGGAATCAGGTGCAGCAGGAACCACAAAGAGCAGAAAGAATAATAAAGGTTTTATAGTTGGCTGTGTGAAAAACAAAATCCCCTGCAAAAGCTTTTGTGTTTTATACACAGAATTATGAAGAGGAAGGACAATATTAAATGTTTTAAAGGGATCCATGATTAGTTGCAATAATATTATTTGCTTGAGATATTTCAGATGTTGGAACTATACAGTAAAAATACTGCAAGGTGTTTAATTTTTATAAATGCGAGTAAAATATTGTCACACGGACATCGCCGTGTTGTTTACCCTGCAGTGCACGACGTATGCTAGGTCCAACAGTGCTAGCTCCGTCCAGTCAGAACAGTAACTTTTGTGTGACAATATTAAACCCTTTAAATTTGAACCAGAATGTGTGGAAATGGAAAGCAATGGAGAAATGAAGATGGGGAGGACCAAACTTGTCTTTGTGTTTAGCTCCCTAAGCAAACTCCAGCTTTCCACAAGATGTACAGAAAACACAGCAAGCATGTGAATGCAGGTGGTCTGGTCAGAACCCTGAACGGCCTAGTCAAACTCCAGTACACAGTGTAACGGCATTTGACGATTAAGAGATGTAGTTAGAAAAAGTAAGTTCTGGACCGTGTCCCCTCCCCGTCCCCTCTGCTTGCAGTGTACTGTACCAGCAGCAGAACCAGCCCATGGACGCCCTGCAGGCCTACATCTGTGCCGTCCAGCTGGACCACAGCCACGCCGCCGCCTGGATGGACCTGGGCACGCTGTACGAGTCCTGTGGCCAGCTGCAAGACGCCATGAAGTGCTACATCAACGCCACGCGCAGCAAAGCGTGCCTCAACACCGCCGCCCTCGCGCAACGCATCAAACTGCTGCAGGTGGAAGCCCCGCCCTCATTTCCCCCATGCCCCGCCCCCTCCAGCCTGCTGTGTTTAATGTCGTACAGTACTTTTTGGTGTCTGTGCATTCAGGTGCTGTGATAACTGCCCAGCATTGCCAAAGCAATCAGCTTTTAAAATGCATATTGTGCTTTTTTTTCTTTTTTTTTTTTTGCCTTTGAACACATAGATATGAATAATGATTCATATTAATGTGTCTTTCTCTCACTTTTAAAGCATACATTCACAACATTAATCATTTCTCCTATTTTTATGTCTAGGTAGAGATGCTATTTTAGCGAGCAAGACTATTTTTTTTTTTTTTTTCCCCCTCCTCTTTGGAGTATTTCGACTTCCAATTCAGGCTCTAAAGTTTGTTGTTTTCACACAATTTCTCCTCCCAGGCTCAGTTGTGTAACCTTCACCCAAGTAGTCTACAGAATAAGAGTAAAATGCTTCCTTGTATTGAGGAGGCGTGGAGCCTTCCCATTCCTGCCGAGCTCACGTCCAGGCAGGGGGCCTTGAACACAGCACAGGCGCAGCAGGTGAGATTCAGAAAGAGACGGAGCGAGGCCCCGTTTTTTTTTTTTTTTTGCAGTAGATGTCAGATTGTTAGAATTGTCGCTAACTCTCCATGCAGAGCAATTCCTGTCCCACGTTTCTTGTAATTTTTGTCCACTCATTGCAACTCATTCAGCAAACTCAGATGCTTGGACATGCGTGCCTTGCAAAAAGCATTTTGTCTCATTAAAATGTCCATTTGTTTTATTGGGATTTTATGGGATTGACCCACTGAGTCCATGATTTACAGAAGCTCAGATCGCCAATCATTGTTCTTGGGAAAATATCTCAAACTGTGTCAGGTTGGTTGGAAAGGATCTCAATATTTGGGTGTAGATCTGTTCTTTAATTAGGCCATTCTAACATATTAACCCACCCTAATCTAAACCATCAGTCTGCAAGCATTCCAACCTAAAGAGACATTTTTACTCTCGATCTAGCCAGATAACTCATTTAGAGCCATACGTGTGAAGTGACCTAGTTATCTGTACTTTAGCTAGGCCATGCTGTCGCATCTGCCCACCTTAATCTAAAACAGGGGTCTGCAAGCATTGCAACCCAGTCTTAAGGTGATTCCTAAGACTGTGGGACCGTTGTCATGGTCAGATAACGGGGAAACAATGGGAGTGTCCCGCCAGATCGTCAGTTCCTGAAACAGCGCAAAAAAACGCTCTCATAAAAGCACACGCAGAGTCGGTGTGATCTGTCTGGGACCCCACACAGAGCAAAAAGCATACACGTATGTTTCCACCTAATAAAAAAAAAAAATCTAAAAATGTTTTACTAGTTTGAGGAAATTCAATATAACTATTGCAGAAATAAACCTTAAGAACTGTGGAAAACCTACATTGTGATGGCGTGTTCAGGGTGATGCCTGCTCAGTTTTTATCATTTTTTTTCATGTGGGTCAGAAGGTGCGGTGTCTGTCTGACCAAAACATCTTCTTCCATAATTATTCTCCTTCCATTTCAGATTTATGCTACTTTTGTTGGTCTATCTCATAAAATCCAAATCAAAGTTTTAATGTTCTGCGACAAAATGCGAGTAATAAAACTATTTTTGCAAGACATTGCATGTAAAGGTTTGGATGCATGAATTTATTTCAGCAAAGTGACAATCATTCATCCCAGCTTGTCTGTTTTTGTGACAGATGTAAAAGGTTCTATAATTCTGTTTCTCTACAGCCGAAAGAGGATTTCTTCTCTTAGGCCAGCCAAATGAAACTCGTTTCCAGCCGCAAATGTCACAAGATGCTTAGAATAAAAAAGACAATTTACAATTTTAGATATAACTTACAACTTTATTGTAAATTTTATGCCAATTGTTTACCATCGACCTGCCAGGGGGCTACAGATGAAAATTAGTCCTAGTGGCTGAAGCTGGTATACGTCCATGATTTTAATGCACTTACGTTGATGAATATACACTATCCCTTATGATATACAAATATCTACTCTCAGAAATGTATCTTTCAAGAACTACTATTTTATTTACATTTTGATGAATTAAACAAAATTTAGCGAAGAGATTTTTTTTCCACTATAGAATAGAAAATTATGCAACAAAAAATGTAAGAAAACTAGATTTAAAACCATTACTGGTATTCTTCTTGTCATTCTGTGTCGAAATTCAACAGGGCGTTCACACATCCTTAAAAAGTCCTTAAAAGTCTTAAATTTGTGTGGCTAAAATTAAGGCCTTAAAATATATTAAATTCATTCACCCTTGAATACGTTAGTCACAGACCTTAAATTTTGTAAAATAAAATAAATGAATAAATAAAATTCTTGAGACTTTTCTATCAGTCAAAAGTTGGAGCTGCACTAGCACATGTTACTGCATTGTGTAACTCAAGGCAGTTGAAGCTACCGGTAAGTAGCTGCTAATCTAGCTAGCTTGCTAGTTTCATGGGCGCACTAAGCCAAGTTCTGTTTTTGCTTGGTTATAATGCAGCGAGTTTCCCCAACCACCCTTGTATTTAGAGTTTCTGTCTGAAATTTCATCTAAGGTGGCATTTAAAACGGACTTGAAAGTCTTAAATTTGACTTGCTGAAACCTGGAGACAACCAATTTTTAGCCAAAGTTATTAAAAGTCATTAATATTAAAACCACATTACCTCTTAACGGCAGAAAGACTTTCCAGGAGACTGAGAGGTTATAAACACCAAACAGTAAATCAGAACAACTCAGCTTTATTTTCTGGCCACAACCCATTAGGATCCGGGAGTTTTGTGGGATTGAATTGTTTTAAAATCCATGTGCATGTAGATGTTGTAACACTGTCGTCTTTCAGTGTCCATGCAGAAAAGTTTAAAGCCTGTTTGAGCTTGTGGGTTGTTTCTGCTCTGACTGCTGTCCGTCCTCTGAAGCAGTGTCTCTGCTGGATCCACAGGCTTGTAAAGGGGAGGGAGGCCCGTCCACCAGCAGCCACACCGACCCGCTGGCCAGTCCTGCTAAAAAGAAACGCACCGCCAGCCAGGTCAAGGTACTGCAGAGCCCGGAGGGGAGGGGTCATCGCAGCTGAAGGGGCGGGGCTTGAGAAGGAGAGCTCACACAGGGTTGTTTTTGTGTCATCCTCAGGGTGCCGCCGACTCGTTGGCAAACGGATCCAATCAGCAGCAGGTCCCCGGCTGGTATCTGACGCCACAGAAGATCCAGGTAGGCAAACTTCTCAACATTTAAGAGCGTCTGGTGTTTCCTGTTGAAGTGAATTGGGGTTTATTAGTTCTGTTGCAAAAGATCATGACCGAGCTGTTCCTCTGCTCCGAAAAATTCTCATCTTCAGCGCCAAAAATTAGGGGGACAAAAACCCCACGGAAATCACTTCAGCTGCATTTTAATTGGCAATATGAAAAATGTTGAAGTGTTTGATGGAAAAAGGACAGACATTACCCATGCAAAATCTGCAGTCTTTACACTTTATTAAGAGATGAAAGATTTGTACACTTAGCGTTGATTTATCAAAAATTTATTATAATGTATATATGCACATATATATTCTAACTTATAGACACGTTGCAACGTCGCGCCATGCATGCAATTTCCCATCCTCCAGCGTGTGTGTGTGGCATAACCGACAGAGCGATGAAAAAGATTAAGTGGGTTTGATTTGTTCAACAGTTTTTCTGCGTCATTTGCCCTTTGCTGTGACGCTCTGGACTAAATTAATAACGGCTCCGTCTCCAGGTTTCATTTAGTTAATGGAATTGTTGTACCGCGGCAGCGCGGCTCTGGATGGAAAGTAAAGGAATCGTCTCCAGCGTTGTGAGCACATGCAAAATCTGCGGATGTGAACAACAACATGCAACGTGTCTAAATAAATCATAAAAACGTTCCTCAAAATGAAAACCAATCAAGCAAACCCGGGTTTTTTTTTTTTTTTTTGACTCCAATTAAAACTGCTGATCTTGTGCTGAGTTCACTGAACAGTGTTGTGTAACTTGCAGCTGTTGGATCATTTACGGAGCAACCGGGCCAGCCTCACGCCCCCCCGGCAGCACATGCTGGAGCAGCTGGAGAACCAGTTCTCCCTCATGCAGCAGCATCAGCAGCAGGTGGGTTTGACTTTTCCATTAAAGACCCGCTAAATGTGTGTTTAGCTTCAGAGCTGGAGTGTTCTTCTTCTGCTGTGCTTCAGATGAGGCAGCAGGCTGCAGCAGCAGCAGGCGGCCAGCCGCGGTCCGGCCTCCCCAACGGCCCATCAGCGGACCCCCCTCACAACCCGGGACTCTCCCACTCCTCTCCTATCAATCACGCAGCCGGTCGACCCCCCCTCACCCCCCAGCCCACAGCCAACGGATCCTGTTCAAGTCCTTCGGCGGGTCTGCCAGGACACCTGGACCTTAAAAACGCCAGGGCGGGGCTGGGCAGCGGTGGTGGCGCGAGCAACGGAAACGTGCCTTACCCGCAGCAGAACTCTCTACCTCACACCTGCACCGCCACCAGTCAGCCCAGCACCACCAGCAGCAGCACTAACACCAGTCCCAGTCACGCAGACGAGACCTGGAGGAGCCAACCACGCAACACTACCACTCAGGTACCGCACCGCTTCCTGCACCGATCCATTTCTTTCACTTTGGATACCAATATCAGAGGCCATGTATCGGCTGATTCCAGTCCAATACAGAAAAACAGCAGTGAATTGACTTAAAGAAGTTGGATTATACAAAAAAATGACTTCTTCTGAGCTTTGCATCATGTTATGACTTTATTCCCTCATCAAAAACATACCTCCTTGGCGCTGAAGTTTCCAAGCTTCAGCCTCACAGAGCAACCCTTCGTCACTCAGCTCCTTCAGACTAGCCAGCAGTAATTAGCAAACACCTGGTGGAGCTACACATCTGCTGATCTCATTATACGAGATACTTCTCAGTTCAACGCTGGTGAAAATGTTGTTAAAGGGTTAATAGAAGAGCCATGTTGTGATGACTTCCTGAAGGCAGAGTTTCAGAAAGAGCAGGAGCTTCTTAAAGAGACAGAGGCCCAATTTCAAGATGCTAAATTAAAGTCATACTTGACATATGTAGCATTTTTAGAAATAAAGCTAACAGTTACTTGATTGTGTTATAAAATGGCACTAAATCCCTGAAATACATAATACTGCTCCTTGAAAAATATTTTTTCTAAACACAGACCTAAATGTTCTAAAGTACAAATTTCTTTGATAATTCTGCACCAGTAAAGACACTTAAATACACAAATAGCTTAACAAGCTTGGTTAAACATGTAAAAACAACACAACTTTAACTGCTGGGCTACTTTAGTTAGATGTGTAACAAAATCAGGAATTCTGAATATAATGTAAAATAAATAATAAAGCACTATGTCGATCAGAGCATAAAGCATAGAGTTGGACTGAATAGATCTGTCCTTATGGATCTAGATATTACTAGATCTACTCACTCATAAACATGGATCTGTTTTCTGGGTTCTGATTCTGGTTTGTTTTCCCAACAGGGGCTTCTAAAAGGTCCAGGTTCCCATCCGGCAGGTCCTGATGGAGAACCCTCTTTCTCCTCCTCTTCCTCCCCGTCTCAGACCTCCTTCTCCTCCTCCGGCATTCTGAATCAGGTTGGACTCTGCTCCGGGCCCTGCACTGCCTCCTCCTCAGCCTCCTCCCTGTCCCCCACCTCCCCCCAGACCACGCCCAACCACTTGTCTTCGCCTCCCCACTCCGCTACTACCTCAGGGGTACACACCAAAGATGCGACGGCGGCACCTTCCGGGGGCAAAACCGGCAGCACCGTCCCCGCTGCCGTTCCGATGCCAGGTCCCGAGGCGGCCGGCGGGCATCATGGAGGAGCGCCCCGCAGCCCTGGCTCCGCCTCCCGGCAAGGACTGACTAATCACGTCCAGCCGCGGGTGCAGGAGCGCTCCGCCAGCCCGCCGCAGCCCGCATCCCCGGCCGCTGGTGCAACGCTCACTTCAGACAATCCTCAACTCTCAGCCTTTGTAAAGGGAAAAGCCAACGCTACCAGTAACCACGACGATGGTAACCACGGAGGGTCTTCCTCAGAGAAAATAAACCACGTCCTCCCAGCTCTCCACGCCAAGCCGGAGCACTCGGCGGCTTCCTCCCCGCTGTCGGTCGCCCCGACACCCTCGCCGTGCTCGGTGGACCCCCACACCGTCGGCGGCCCCTCCTGCCTCAACAGCCCATCCAACAGCCAGGGGCCCACGCTCAACGGGAAGAGCCCAGAGGACTCCCGGAGCCCGCAGAGAAAGACGCTGCCTGCTGGGCTGGCTCCATGGTCGTCGGTCTCCATCTACCCCAGCTCCAGTGATGTGCTGAAAGCCTGCAGGTCAGGAGCTGCTTTCATCCTCTCTGCTCTGGAAACGTCTGAGTTTACCTTGAAACATCAAAAATAATTCCTTTCTGCAGCTCTACAGATTGACAAGCGTCTCCTGTCGTGTCTCTGGTGTCCAGTGACGGCAAATAAACAAACTCCATGCAGTTTTACTGGGTGTCCACACACCCTTAAAGGATATTCATTTTGCATATATAAAATTAAGACTTTAAAATGTCTTGAATGACAATTATGTACGTTGGCCTCAGATATGTCACTCACGTCTGTTGTAGCAGGACTATTGACTCGTAGAGTCACATGTAGTGACTTTTCTGTCAAAGATTCGAGTTGCATGCAGACATCTGATGTTCTGCTCTAGGCAGTTGATGCTACCGCTAACTAGCTCAGTGTTTCTCAACCCTGGTCCTCACCGCCCCCCTGTCCTGCATGTTTTAGGTGTTTCCCTTCTGCTACACACTTGAATTGTATCTCTGGGTGATTTACAGGCTTCTGCAATACTTGATGGTCATGCATTCATTTGAATCAGCTGCTCTGGAATAGAGGCACATCTAAAACATGCAGAGCAGGGGGGCAGTGAGGACCAGGGTTGAGAAACACTGAACTAGCTGCTAGTATAAACTTGCTAGCTAGCTTTTTATGCTGCCGTTATGCTGGTTAGCTTTTTTGTGCTATTGACATACCCTTGCTTGCTAATTAGCTTTTTTTTTTTTTGCATCCATGAAGGGTTAAGTGCAAATATATTGCGTGTTGACTGGACAGCGTTGGTGTTTGCCATTGACTGACTTCTGTTACCAAGCTGTATGGTGTTGGGTGCATTCTGTGCGACAACACTCGGCACAGTTGGAGTTAATGTTGCAGAGCCGCTGCCAAGAGCCTCAAGCAGACCCCAGAAACATCAGCTTTCCTCCCCTGCTGCGACTAAAACCCCCCAGAAAACTGTTACCACTGCTGGCACTGATCTGAGAGCAGCATTTGGTGCATCGCGATTTCTCCAACGCTTTACTTCAATGTAAGGAACAAAAATGTCTTTCATGATCGACGTCTGAACTTTCTTTCATAACGGCCTTAAAATGGTCTTTTAAATTAGAGCAGAAACCCTGGTTTATCCTTCAACATTTCTCACTAGTAATGAAGTTGACCCATTGCACACAGCTGGCTGACTGCTGCTGTTTTTGGTGCAGAGATGGTAGTTATCCTTAGTAATCTGCTTCCATATTTTACACAGGCTCTGATTTATAATTATGAGTTGCCATCAGATAATTGATCAACAGTGATTACTGGTTGAATTACCCATCAGCAGAGGCAGTTTTGTAAATGAGGAATAAAGCAGCACCTTGATGCGGCTTCAAAGATGATAAACTGTCTTCAGCATTTTACATCGATTCATGTTTAATTGATTACAGTCTACCTAAATTTATTGTTCTTTCTTGTTCTAAAATTACAATTTGTTTTGAAATGGTTTCACACACGAAGCAGAAGGCATTGTTTAGTTGTGGCATGTTCAGAACGGGTCAGTCTGACCACCGGGGTTTTCTCTGAGGCTCTTTGGTCTTCCTCCTCAGCCGTTCTCCATTAGAACTCAAGTTTGGGTCAGAACGTTGTTTGGTCCTGCGGGATCAGATGCAGGTTTCTACATTGCGTGTTTCCCCTGGAAAAGCATCAACACGCTCTGGTGGGATGGTGGGAAGTGAGCTGTTGCGTAACGGCCTTCAGCTGCGGCCCGGTAGACGCCGTGTTCAGGTCTTGTTAGCAGAACCGTGAATCCTCTCCGGTGTGAAAGCAGAGATCTGAGGACTGAGGTTGGATTTATTTTTGTGGCTCTTGGAGTCGATTTAAACGTCTGGCTTTCACCCCCGCCTCTTTATGCACTCCTGTGTGAGTGTGTTCTTGTTCAGCTATTCTTCTTGGCACCATTTCTAGCATGTTTACTAAACTTGTGAAGACCAGCGGGCCTTGGAGGTCACCGTATTAGAACTGCACTTTGGTTCCCGTGTTTTTTAGGGTCAGGGTTCAGCTTCAGAGTTGAGGTGTGAGTTTGGGCTGCAACTAACGATTATTCTAGTAATCGATTAATCTATGGATTATTCGGAGGAATAATATGAAAAATTCTGACAGATTTTTAATTTAAGCCTTTTTTTATACAATATTAGAAATACTTTGAAAGATACAAATAAACAAATTTTCTTCAAATAAGAAAATAAACATTGTATTTCCTAAAATTCAATAACTGCATTCTTTTAGTAAATCTGAACTGCTACAACAAAGTCACTGTTTGGCTAAAACATATTTACAGGCAAAGGTTGTTTTTTTTTTTTTTTTTTAGTTGAAATTGAAATGCACATACTTTTTGTACAATGTGATGTTTTTTTTTTCTTTCAGCAAGCTTCCTTTTTTTCAGCACAATATCTCCAGTTAATGAACAATTATTGAATTAGCTAACAACTATTTCAAATATTGATTAATTACAATTAATTTAATTAGTTGTTTCAGCTCTCGTGAATTAAGTTTTAGTTAGGATAAGATATAGATTTTTTTTTTTGTAAATGTACATTTTTTTGGTCTGTTGAATCCAGCTAATACTTAATCGACTACTAAATTAGTTGATCATTTTAATAATCGATTAGTTATGATTAACCCGATTAATCATTTCAGCCCTTGTGTGAAGGGTTGGACATGGATAATGGTCAGGATCAGATGTATGGTAGTAATGGTGAGGGTTAAGGAAAATGTCTTAGTTTGGCTTACATGCAGGTAAAATGAATGGGAGTCGGCGTAAAGTCCTAAGATGGGTAGAAGTGTGTGTGTGTGTGTGTGTGTGTGTGTGTGTGTGTGTGTGTGTGTATATAAGCGTAAGCCATCCATCATGCTGGACTCTCATCCCGGTCAGACATGCTGTCCATTCCAACCTTCATCTTCTCCTCTACCTCTTTTATTCCATGTCAGTGTTTTCATTTATGACTCCAGCTTCCACTGAATCACACCCACAGGAAACATGACCTACACCCCCACCTAGTGGCAGAGTGGTGCTGCATCCTCACAGCACCACTTATCACTATCACACACGTTCTTCAGCTGGATTGGTGTTGCAGCCTCGCTCTGCTGCCTGGTTTCTTGTGAGTTTTGGTGTTTTTGGGTTTTTTTTAGCCCTGACGTCTCCCCACTGTCTGCAGGAACCTGGGGAAGAACGGCCTGTCGACCAGCAGCATCCTCCTGGACCGTTGCCCCCCGCCGCGCCCGCCCGGCCCACCCTCACCCCCACTGCCAAAGGACAAGCTCAACCCGCCGACGCCCAGTATTTACGTGCGTCCATCCACCTTATTGGAGGAGGGTTCCTCATGTCTCAGTGTGGAGAGTAACGGTCACTCTGACGCCCCCTGCTGTCTGCTTTCTGCCTCTACAGCTGGAGAACAAGAGGGACGCTTTCTTCCCCCCCCTCCACCAGTTCTGCACCAACCCTGCCAACCCAGTAACCGTCATCAGGGGCCTGGCTGGGGCCCTCAAGCTGGGTAAGACACTCACTTCCTGTTTCAACCGTTACTCACTAGCGTTGCCAAACACAGTTCAGTGTTTAAGATTTGGAAAGTGCTTGATTTCTGTATAAACTCCTTGAAAGTGCTTGATATTTACACTGCACAGTTTTGTAATAAAGTGCAATCTAACATTTGTTTGAAAACCTAAATTTGGAAAACGTTATTTACAGTTGAAACCAGGTCCGTCATGATGGCATACTTAGACCGGATGAAAAATTGTCCCAGAATTTATCGCAATAAGCAATAATATTGTTGCTTTGAGACAATTTTCAAGTACTATATTGACAATGGTATAATAATACAAGTTTGTCTTTTCAAATATTTTTTTTTCTCTCTTCTGAAGTGAAATGAGACTAAACGTCTCTTGTTGTTGGTTAGTCAGAATCACCAAAATTACTTCTGTTTTCCAAATACCAGAAAGCTTAGTGAGAACTTTGTAAATGTTTTCTGTGCAAGTTACTTTGTACATTTAGGCATTAATTTGAGCAGGAAAGTCATGTACCTTAATGTAATGAATATGTTATTCCTAACGGTTCAAAAGGTTATCTTTTATACGTTTTTATGGGATTTTCTTTTGTTAAGTTGGTGTTTTGTTCTCAGGCCAGTCAAGTGTGTAAGGAGTACGCATGAAAGATTTCAAAATATAACATTTTGTAATACTTCATATTACTTTGTGGCTGCTATGTTGAATAATATCACAAGGCATTATTAACACAACTTTTTTTCAGTTCTTATTTATTTATTTATTTATTTATTTATTGTGCTGTAAAAGTTTGCAGACT
The DNA here is from genome assembly GCF_001443285.1 of Poecilia latipinna. Taxonomy (NCBI): domain Eukaryota; kingdom Metazoa; phylum Chordata; class Actinopteri; order Cyprinodontiformes; family Poeciliidae; genus Poecilia; species Poecilia latipinna. The sequence continues at coordinate 29,299 of NW_015112805.1, read as the reverse complement.
TGCCTTGAAAAAGCTTGAATTTCGCTGTGGGAAACCCTGTGCCACAGCTAACTGGGGCCGTTTTCTATGGGTGGCTTTGACATGTGCAACAGCAGCACCACCTGCTGGAGGATTATATTAGTGCACACTTCTCAATCCTGCTTGTTTAAAGATTTTTTTTGTTCCCTTCTTTCACTTTCTGTCACATTACAGCCACACACTTTAGCATTAGTTTTATTTTCTTGTGATTTTATGTGACAACTTAACACAAAACATCCCCATGGAAACTTGAGCACATGATTGTCATTACAGTGTTAACAAATAAAAGACCAACAAACTGGGGACGGAGTGCTGAAATGACGCTGCTTCCAATAACGAGCTTTTCTCAATCTTTTGCGTTCACCCACACGCAGACCTGGGCCTGTTCTCCACAAAGACGCTGGTGGAGGCCAACCCCGAGCACCTGGTGGAGGTGCGGACCCAGCTGGCTCAGCCCACCGACGAGAACTGGGACCCGAGCGGGAGCAGGAAGATGTGGCGCTGCGAGAGCAGCCGCTCCCACACCACCATCCTGAAGTACGCCCAGTACCAGGCCTCGTCCTTCCAGGAGTCGCTGCGGGTCAGTGGGCGGATCAGCCTCACAGCACACCCTCATCACCTTTAGATCCTAAACTCTGCCGTTTTAAGCTGGTGGAATCTTTTCCTGGCAGGAGGAGAACGAGAAGAAGAAAGAGGTGGAAGCAGAGGCAGCTTCCTCAGACAGGTGGGTCATTTCTTCCTCCTGGTGCAACCAGCCGCTGGAGGTAAAAAAAAAAAATTACAGTCTTCCTGAGCTGTAACAGACGCATTACAATAGAATATGTTAGAACAATAGAAACGGCCTCTGTTGTTCCATAAAGGGGAAGTTCAGGCGTAACGGATATAAAAAGTTCTTAGTGTTAACAATATATAGAAATCAATATTAACTATGGTAATAATGTACTGTATAAGACTATAACAGAAAATACTGTGCAGCTATTAGAAATGAGAATATATGATTTACGATCCAAGGGATGTGCAACTGAGTCGGATCACATTTACAAAATGTACATAATGTTGGACGTATAGAGAACACTGAGAAAGACAGACTAGTTATAATACAGCATGTCGGGGCAGAAACTGACTTATAACCTGGTCTAAACCAGGGGGTCCCAAACTTTTCCATGCTGTTCTTCCCCAAACAGCAATAGCTTCTGGCTAATGAGAGCATTGCCTGACGGTTTGTGAATCATGGCTAATCCTTTCTCACTCGGTAACATCCACACTGAAGAGTGGTGCTTGACCTCTGTCTGGTTTCACTGTGGTACTAATTAGGAAAATGGCCAATCAAGTTGAGTTGAGGTTCTCTGTTCAGTATTTTGTCCCGCTGGTGGAAATGACACCGTTCCATTGTTCTCTAGTGGGATCCGGCGAAGGAAAGGCCCTCTAAAGCACATAAAGTTTGGCACCAACATCGACCTCTCTGACGACAAAAAGTGAGCAAACCCTTCTCATCACTCTTTGGTCTCTCAGCAGCCTGTGTCTAACAGTGGGCTGGTTGCAGGTGGAAGCAGCAGCTGCAGGAGCTGACCAAGCTGCCGGCCTTCGCCAGGGTGGTGTCAGCCGGAAACCTGCTGAGCCATGTGGGCCACACCATCCTGGGCATGAACACCGTCCAGCTGTACATGAAGGTGCCAGGGAGCCGGACTCCAGGTAGAACCAGGGCACGCCCGAGGCCCGAGTCTTTGGTTGTCCTCCCGAAGCCTTTAGTAATCCTAGTTTGTCACACAGGTCACCAAGAGAACAACAACTTCTGCTCGGTCAACATCAACATTGGTCCTGGCGACTGTGAGTGGTTCGCTGTGCCCGAGTCCTACTGGGGCGTCATCAATGACTTCTGTGAAAAGTACGTCAACTTTGAAACGGATCTGATTGAGCCCAAAGTGGGTCGTGGCGGCTGATTGTGTGGTTTCTGACAGGAACAACATCAACTTCTTGATGGGCTCCTGGTGGCCCAACCTGGAGGACCTGTACGAGAACAACGTTCCAGTGTACCGCTTCATCCAGAGGCCCGGGGACCTGGTGTGGCTCAACACCGGCACCGTTCACTGGGTCCAGGCCATCGGCTGGTGCAACAACATCGCCTGGAACGTGGGACCCCTCACAGGTGGGTCAGAGAGGACGCTAAAGGTGTTTACACACCGGATAGTCCGGTAGACTCTGTTTGATTGGAGGCCAAATTTGCAGCATTTGTTGGCGTTTTCAGCTGCATTGTGCCAAACAAATCGATTTTCACGTTGGCATGTTAACGGGAACATTTTTCACTTCAACCAAACTGTTTCCTAGGCCAAACTGAATCGGGCAAAAGAGTTTTCTTCTTTTGACTGATTATGCATCCCCAACTCCCCAAAGGAACTGGAGTTCGATTGAAGTGGACTAAACAGGGCTGGTGTGAATGCACCCTTATAGTGAATAGAGGGTCATCATCCACCTGACTGGATGATGTCAGTCTTTGCCACTGGCTAATTTCTGAATGCACCTAGCCCCATATGGCAGTAGGTACATTCAGACTGTAACATTGATGCTACGGCTGTTACAAACGCATCCCAGAAGTTTTTGTGTTTTGCCACTCTTGATTCTAATACAGCAAAATCCCTCAGCCGTCCCCTATATTTGGTTTCTCCAGTCTTAAATTTCATTATGGGAGGCATTAAGTAGGTCTTAAAAAGTCTTACATTTTATTTGCTGAAACCTGCAGAAACCCTGGAAAAGGGCTTGAATTTTCCTGCAGGAAAAGTGTGGAGGGGAAAAAACTCATTTTCCCAGAGGTGTGCAGAAGCTTTCTGTCCTGTGGAGAAGCGCCGAGGGGATCTCCTCTCCCTGAAGGGCCACACATTGAGTTTTTTCTGCCCTGTATTCTGTCTCCAGCCCATCAGTACAAGCTGGCAGTGGAGCGCTACGAGTGGAACAAGCTGCAGAGCGTCAAGTCCATCGTTCCCATGATCCACCTCTCCTGGAACATGGCGAGGAACATCAAAGTGTCGGACCACAAGCTCTTCGAGATGATCAAGTGAGGCCCGACTGTGTTAGTTTAGCTCAGCTCAGCCGCTTTGTTGGGGTTGACCCTGAACCCTTTGTGGGCTACTGTGTGTGTGTGTGTGTGTGTGTGTGTGTGTGTGTGTGTGTGTGTGTGTTAGGTACTGCCTGCTGCGGACGCTGAAGCAAGTTCAGATGCAGAGGGAGATGCTGCAGGCTGCAGGGAAGGAGCTGGTGTGGCACGGCCGGACCCACAGTGAGCCGGCCCACTACTGCAGCATCTGTGAAGTAAGCGGGCGGGTCTCTGCTGAGGTTCAGGATGGGAGTGGGCGCTTTAACGGTTCTGCTCTCCCCTCTGCTCCCGTACCAGGTGGAGGTGTTCGACCTGCTGTTTGTGAGCAGCGAGAGCAACAGCAGGAAGACATACGTGGTTCAGTGCCAGGACTGCGCCAGGCGGGCCAGCGCTGACCTGGACAGCTTCGTGGTTCTGGAGCAGTACAAGATCGAGGACCTGATGCAGGTTTACGACCAGTTCACACTGGTGAGCAGCCAGCTCCACTGTGGAGCTGTCAATATTAACACTGCATTAAAAGAAATGTAACCATAAATGACATGCGTTTCTGTAAATTTTCAGCGTCATGTGTCAGTGCCGCAAAGCCTCGTTTTACATGCATATTCACGACTAAAGCAACACTAAACTGCTGTGAACAAATACAGAAACAATGAAAAATACAAAAGAATCAGTCATGAGAAATGATTTCCCATGTTCATTATTTCACAGCAACCCACCGATTAATCAAATTAAAATGTTAAATTGTTTTACAGCCCTAGTTTTGTAACTCGGTCTGTTTATTTGAGCATGAACTCTGACCTCTGTCGGGTCAAACCGGTTCGATCCAAACTGATCGTATCATTTGCTCTTCACAGGCCAGCCCTCTGCCTTCCTCCTCTTGATGGAGTCATCATCATCTTCTTCTTCTGAGAACATTACAGAACCATAATGGACCTCAGTGGAAACTCTCAGAACCCCCCTTCCCTTCCTTCTTCCCCCTTTCTTTTTTTTTCTTTTTCTGATATTCAGGAAGAAAGGCGGCAGTCCCTCCGACTGCGTCCTGTAGCTATCCCATAAGGCAGCTGTGTGAAAGCTGTGTGTCTATGCAACCTGCCCCGAGCGGTGTGCCTCCCCCTGGTGGACTGGAGGGATTGGGTTGGGGGACGGCAGCTCCTCCCATCGTCACGACCAGACTGTTCTACTGCTTGGCCCATCTGGACTTCGCCACAACTCATCAAATGAAAATAACAATAATAGCATAAAGTTTTGTACATATTCTGTTCGAACCATCAACCTGGTCACCAGAGACTACTGATCTGATTGTTTTTTTTTGTTTGTTTGTTTTTACTGTTTTTTTTTGTTTGTTTTTTATTCTGTTGCGGGCTGACACCAGAGCTCTGTGTGTGTGTGTGTGTGTGTGTGTGTGTGTGTGTGTGTGGTTAGCCTTTTACTACATCAGACACCTCCTCGGTCAGGAAAACCAACATACATGTAATGTGAAATGTGACACGTTTTGTTTCTGCTCTCCTACTCACCCTCGATACTTCTTGACTTTCTTAACGTGGAGGAAGAGAATCTGATTTACAACCAGCCAAGTCACAGGAAAAAAAGGGTTGCACACAAACTAGAGTGAACTTTAATTTCTTTTTTCCTTTTTCTTTTTTTTTTTTTATTTGGATGTAAATTTACACTATTTATAAATTCATATTTATTGCTTGAAAATATTTGTTGATGGAATGCTGTAATTTTTCTCTAGAGTACCTGCCATTAAATTTGAGGGGAGCCCTGTGATTTTTAAGCCCGGCCCCCCTTATGTTTTCTATATAAATAAACAGCTTAGTAAGCGTTGTACAGAGACCTTCCCTTGAAATGGGTTTATTGTTTGAAGGATGTTTTATGCGTCAATAAACAAAGAAACAAAATTTATTTACATCTGCAGTTTTTCTCGTTTTTCAACTGTCGAGCATGGTGGTGGTGACTAATGATGTGGGCTGGATTTGCGGTCACCCTCAACCACGAGCCCCTCTGGGTGCTAAAGTATTGTTTTTAATGAGATTTGTTCTGCTGAAGTTTGAGCTGTGGACTTGGACACATGTAGATTTGAATCACAATCGGGTGCTTTGTGGTAAACTAGAATATTGAGAAGAATTCTAATAATTACATGGTGTTGGTCTTATTTACATTACTCATTTACAGGTCTTAAAGTTTTGTCAGGACTATCTGATCTCATATAGTCACTTCCTAAAGTAATGGCCCGAGACTTTTTTTTTTCTTTTTCCAAAAGATGGTTTAAAATAACTTATCACGTGAAAAAACGTAAGTGATTTTAATTGCGTTTCTTATTAAATAGAAGCAACCGATTGCGAAATTATTTGTCGATGTTAGCATAATATTGACAGTTTTGCGCACATTTGTAATAGAAACGCAGCTACTGGGTTTGAAGACCCTAATCTACCTGAATACGGGTAGGTTGAAAATAATAATTCGGCCTGCGTTACTCAACAATATTAAAGTCAAAAGTGGATTTTTTGTTGTTTTAGGCAGAACAACGTCCGTCAATGTTGACTTCATGACCAGCTGTTTGATTCCAGTGTGAATGCGGAGCTTAGCTAGCCTCGCTAGCTCATGCTAACCAGTTAGCAGGTCAAGTGTTAATGTTTTCTAGAAAATGTTCATGTTTGTTGTGAACTAAAGTCATAAAGACAACCCAATGAGGTTATTGCTATCATGTTAAATCCTGTGGAAGAGTTTGACAATTTTGTACAGTAAAATGAAACTTATTCTGCTCTCTTCTCAAACCAAACTGGATAAGAAATTTGCCCATCAACCAACTGTGTAAAAAAACAAGGAAGAAAGCGGTTTCATGTGTAGAAATGGCAAGAAAACGTAAAACCTAACTTCTATTCCGGCCCCTTCAGGTTTAAACATGATTATGGACATGACTTTGTATTAAACGAACCATTGTGATTTAGTCGTCGTTCTTTCAACTTGGCCGAAGCCTGATATGGACTACAGTAATCAGCTGTACAAAGGCACAAAGCCTCATTAGCGGGCCCCGCGGTGCGTTCAGGGTCTGCTGCGAGTCTTCAAGCAAATAAGTTTTAAAAAATGTGGAGAAAATGAGTGAAAAAAAAAAAACGATAAATGAAACGCTGTTCTGAGCTATTTATCGGGTCACTGTGAGGCCTGATCTCTTTTTTTTTTTGTTTTGTTTTACACAGTAACACTTCCCCTCAGTAGGTTGCCTACTGTGGAGTCATTAACTGTGCGACTGTTCAGATTGTTGGGTCAGTTCGACTAAATCCGACTCTTAAGTAGACGGCCATTGTAGAAAGAGAAAAAAGTAGGTAACTGGCCAAAAAACTGAAATTTTTAGAATAATCTCAAATTTTCTAGAAAAAAAGAAACAAGACAAATTGAAAATGTGCTTGAAAAAAAAAACTCAGAAATTTTCTAGAAAAATCTGATTTTGAAAAGCCGAAATTTTGCTTAAAGAAAACATTGAGATTAGTCTTAGTCAAAGATTTCCGAGTTTCGAAATCTTCTACTTTTAAAGCTTGGAAAATGTTTGACTTTTGAAACTGAGAAGCTTATTTTTCCTAGAAATTTGCTGAGATTAATCTCAATTTTTTTCCCAGCAAATTTTAGGCTTTCAAACTCAGAAATTAACACGTTTTTTTTTCTAGAACATTTCTGAGCTTGTTCTCAAAATTTCAGGTTTTTCTTTTGTTTTAGAGGAGCCACAAGCCTCTTTTTTTTCTGTCTGCAACGGCCACATCACGCTGCCATAGAGGAAAACAGGATTTAAAGGAGAAAAGAGGAAGTGATGAATGTCGGTTAGTGAAAGAGGAAGAGAAAGCCATTTCTTTCTCCAGGCGACATCAACAGGATGTTTTTGACACAAACATGAATCTACTAAAGTGATCACGTGAGTCAGTCTGGATCATGTGAATCCTGTTGATGGTCGTCTTTGTGACACCATGATGACAGGCTGGCGAGCGACGGGATTTCTAATTACTGGTTGTGTTCCATTAAACATGATCCAGAAATCAGTGTTTCCTTAATAAGTGTCATAATCTTGTTTTTCCGTTCCTGTCAGGTTCAACTCAGACGTTCAGATTATTCTGTTAGAAACCGGAAAGAAATTCGCCTCCGGCTGTCTCGATTTTTCATTCAGAAACCATTTTTCTATTAAAACAGTCTAGAGATGCTCTTTAAACGATAGAACATTTATTTAAAACATTTTTGTATTAAATTCCACCGGTTTGTTATTTAAATAAAAATCGGTTTGTGCATAAAATTATGACACTTAAATGATAAGTATTAGGTTAGCTTGGCTGTCTGGCTTTTATGTAAAATATAATATAAAAAAAAATATCAAAGGATTTTAAAAAATCAAGTTGATGCGTAATGCCATAAGCAATATAGTTGCAAATAAGAGCAGCAAAGACGTACAATAAATGCATTTTCAAATTGATTTTTGAACATTTTGAATCAATTCAGAATTGCCAGCATTAGGAATTGTGATTCTCTGTTCCTCTAGTTAATATCAAGTTGAGCAAAATATTATAAAAATATATTTATTGGACCTTCAGCCAGCTGTTAGCATGAGGTCATACTATCTACCGCCTTTGAGGTGCGGCTCAAACTTAGAGCTGCAGTTTCCAAGCTTCCGCCTCACGGAGCAGCCCTTCCTCACTCAGCTCCTTCAGACTAGCCAGCAGCAATTAGCAAACAGGAGCTACTTCTCAGTGAAATGCTGGTAAAAACGTTGTTAAAGGGTTAATAGAGGAGCCATGAAGGAGGAGTTTCAGAAAGAGCAGGAGCTTCTTAAAGAGGCAGAGACCCAATTTCAAGGTGCTAAATTACAATGTCAAATTCAAAGTCATATTTGATATAAACAGCATTTTTATGACAACTGAACGTAACGCAGTTACTTGATTGTGCTATAAAATGCCACTGTGTTACCACAAAACAATAACGCTGCCCCTTTAAAAACTTCCCCGATCTAATATTTATGTTGTGTTGCGTTGTAAATTGTTCTTAACGCTGGGGAAAAAAAGTTCCAGCCAGTTTTCCTTGTGTGACCCTGAAGCGTTTTTCTCCGTCTCTCATCCCTGAAGTTCTGTTGGCTTAACTGCTTTCAGATTAGATTCAGCTCCTCGTGTTCGTCTCCGCCGTCCCTCATCTGAGCCAGATCTCTCTGTAATTCTGCTCCGTTAAAGGTGAGGCTCTGAGCAAAGCTCTCCGATGATTATTATTTATCTCACCGTGAATGAAAAGAGTTTTCCATTAAAGTCACTAATGCAGAACCTCTATTCTGCAGCGCAGCAGGAGCAGAGTGCTTATTGGCAAGCTGCCACTTCACATCACACACACACACACACACACACACACAGGTCTGAACACCTGATGACAGCCGTTCTGTTTTACCGAGTCCTCGCCGCTGCAGCCTTGTGTTCTCATGAACGAAGCACTCTAAAACTCATTTAGCCTGTTTGTTAATTACTTGTTATTCCTCGATGCGGTTATTATTTAGCTTAATGCTTCTGCAAATTATGTCACTCTGCAGAGTTTGACCAGAAAATAGTCAAATGGTCTTGCAAAACAATCTGAATAAAAATCTCAGGCTCATGACGATTTGCAGTTCTAGTTTTCACTTAAAGACAAAGTTTAATTTTAAATTCAAATTTAGTTCATAGTGCGGTTTCACGTAATCATTATAATTTTTTTTAATCGGATAAAAAAAGAAATACTTTTCCAGGCTGTTTCGTTCCAGGTCTTAGGACCACTGTAGAAAAAAGAGGGAAATTCCATCAAAAAACTCAGAAATTGTGAAGAACAAATATGAACATTTTCTGTATTTGTGAGGTCAAAATATTTTTGCCTTTTGGAAATTTTCTTCAAAAATAATTTTTTTTTTACTTTTGAAGCTCAAAAACTTATTTGCTTTTTCTAGAATATATATTAGATTAATCTAAAACTTTTCGTGTTTTTTGGTGGAAATGTACTGCTCTTCTATTGTTTATCTACGGTAACCGTAATAATCCATCACAGGTGTAAAATCTTCTGATATTTTTATAGAAACGTCTCCAGCGACGGCTCTGCTAATGCACTGTAATACAAACATGTAGTGCCTCTTAAAAATACCTAAATTGATTGCTCTTTTTGGGGGGGGGATGATTAGAATTGGAGCTATTTTTCATTTCATCCTCAAAAAGGGATGAAGAAATGAAAAAAGCTAATTTAAAATTATCTTTCTATAGATGAAACTTCTTGATGTTTCATCAGCCTCCCTGGGAAACCATTTCTTATTGTTTTAAATCCTAATCAAGGTTTAACGTTTTCTACAATAAATATGCATCTCTGTGTCATTTACGTCCGACTTCCAAACTTTTACAAGATTATTCCCTTTATTATTATTATTATTATTATTATTATATTTAGGATTAGTTTTACCAACAAAGAGCCTAACCTGAAACAATAACCTGAGCTGTCATAATCCTAATAAAACTTTGATTGATTGATTTTTTCATTATGGGGCCCAAAATTACTGGTGGTGCCCCTGGGTATATGGGATTATGATCCGACTTTTTTTTTTTTTTAATCTTTGAACCGGAGCAGCTGTGTTCTTTGATTTGGGTTCAGAGTGGGATCTGAGGCCAAAGTGCTAAAGTCTGCTAACGGCAGGTGTGGATTCATATAATGTGACAAGTCTTTACAGGAGCGCAGGGAGGAGGGAGGAGGGGGGGGGGGCGTAAAATCAATTAATTATATGCTTGAAATAAAATTTTAAATGGGGCCTTTTTTTTAAACTCCTTGATGGTGCCACAATCATTTAACAATAAATCCATCTGCGAAGGTTTTTTTTCTTCCTCTCCAGTGGAGTGATGGATGGGGAAGCCATTGTTCTGGGTTCCATTCATTGTCATGCTGAAATACAGTGAGTCATACATGTGGGATCGTTGTTCTGTACCCGGGCCTGCAGGCGCGCAGCCTGACAGGTATTTCATTATCGGGACCGCAGGGAGCTGCATCAAGCCGACTGGACTGACATCCACTTCCTACCAAAACACCTTTAATTTATTCAGCTTTTTCAAGCTAAAATGGAACACAGCTATGTATTTTAGAGCGAGCTTTGAGAAACGAGCAGCAGCGAGGAGCTCAGGCTCTGAGGGAAAAATCTTACCAAGTAATTTTGGTGCAGTTTGTAGTCCAAATATTTTCTTACGCTTGAAATAAGACAAAACTAACTTATAAGTAACTTTTCAGCAAGAAACATGAGGTTATTTTAATTCAATAATTCCTTAATATTGATAAAGTACTAGTTCCACTGGCAGATTATTTCACTTAAAACAAGACATTTCCCCCATGTCAGAAGGACTTGTTGACTTTAAACAAGCTCCTATAACTTGCTGAAAAGTTACTTGTAAGTTAGTTATGTCTTACTTCAAGTGTGATAAGATATTTATACTACAAAAAAGATTTTGTGTTTTTGTAGTACGTTTTAACAAAAATAATTTTAAGGAAAAACCACAAAAAACACCAAAAGATCAGAAGTTTGATTATATATATCAAACTTGAATTAAAAAGTATCGCCATCTGTATCATATAATATCGCATCGTATTGTATCACGTCGTATCAATATCTACGATACAGATGCTCTATTTGTCTAGCATCATACCAAAATATGCTGTATCATACCATCCATCCATCTTCTCTGGCTTCTTTATCCAAACTGGGTCGTAGGAAGGGATGGTGCCGATCTCCGGCATGCACCTTGCTACTGTAGTTTACAGAAAGCTTCCACATTCAAATAAGAATGAACTACAGCCATGATAAATCCCAACTCTCAGGAGAAACACGAGGTGCAACCAGGAGATGTCACTGTGTCTATGAAAGAGAGCGACATGCTATGCAGGCACTCTCAGACCCATGAAGGAGGACAGTCGAAGCGCCTGTATCCTGAAGGTGTATTCCACATGTGTGAGTCACTGGTGTGAATCAGCCGTGTGTTCCGTTCGGATGTGTTTTCACTTTTTAAGTGACTCACTCTGAAGTTGGCTGAGAAAACACATGCAGCTATGTCGAAGCAGGATGTGGACGTACAGACAGGGCGAGTAGCTCTCAGTTCTTGGCTGTGCACATCGGGGAACTTTCAACAGCCAGGAGTAATTCATGGTCATTTGTGGAAGTGCTGGTTTGTGTGAAATGCGAGTCTGTACCGTCAGATCAACAAACAAAATGTCTGCAGTCTGGCAGGGAAATGGTGAACCTGAGGACATGTCTAAGCTCCCTGAAACGTTCCGTCTCTTTTATCAGAAAATTAATCTCCACTTGGTTTTTATAGCTTCATTTTTAGAGCAGGCTGTAAAGCCTTCATGTTCAGTTCCTTTGGTTTTCTCCTGACGTTGATAGAAACAATCAAATAAATGGGTTTTATCTATTGTGTATGTTTTATATTTACTGCTATATTTTCTCAGTCAATTTGAAGTGGAAAACATGAGCACAGTTGGCAGTTATATAAACATGTATTTATTTTAAATTATCTTAATTATTATTGTAAATGATAATTAAAAACCTACAAGCTCGGATAAATCAATGGCATCTGGATTTTATGTAACGTCATATTAATTTATTTACTTTCTGTTTTCACAGCAATAACCCAGAGATGTGGTTTCTCATATCTAGTGTTATTTCTGTTGTTGCTGTCTGTATAATCTTTGTAAATATTTTTTTCTTGTTCAATGTAATGCTAATATAGTTTTAACTTTCCTGCTAGTTTTACAATAAAAACATTTAAATAGCTCAAGTCTTTTCAAGTTAGATACAAATATTTTACTTTGTCACACAACGTTTTTTCTCCTTCTTTCTTTCTTTCTTTCTTTCTTTCTTTCTTTCTCTATTTATCTATTTATCTATTTATTTATTTTTTAGCTAAAGTCATCTCGTGCTGCTTTTCTACCTATACTAACTTCCGGTTCTTCCCCCTTTGTTAGACGTGACCACGCGGACAGCAGCGGGCAGTTCCGCTCTGCTCGCGCTCTGCTGCTTTTAAAGGGAACAGTCGGCGGCTCGTGACTCAGCGGCGAGTCAGCGCAGTCGCGTGCGTGCCTCGAAGCGCGTGGAAGCAGGACGGTTTATCCGCTGGGATGAAGAAAAAAAAACCTAAAAGACACCGCAAAACTTTGAGATGTAAACACAGGACGCGTGGAGGCTCAAGTAAGGCGAGACAGACGGAAAGTGTTATTAAGACTGAAGTCACTAAATACGGAGAAAATACAGAGACGTTCATATACATGGTGATTCGCTCAAACATCTTCATTCATACCACCGTGGCGGGCGGAAAAAAGTCCCCACATACTGCTAACCAAAATAATGATGACTAACATCCTGTGGAAGTTATTAGTTTAGCTGTTGTAAAAAAAAATAATAAAAAAATGGAGGGGTTGGAGCCGCTGCTCCGGGTATTTTTGATCTGGCTTTAAAAAATAAACATCACAGAAACAATGGAAAAATACAAGTAACCGTCTTCTGTGTGGCTTTGTCAACAAGCTTAGTGTAGGTTATGTTACTCCAACCTTAACATTGATTTTTGGTCAAATGTCAACAAAAAAAAAAAAAAGACAAAAAAACTGGGAGCCTTTAGCAGAACATTGAGTCCTTTGATGGTGAGCGTTCTCCCTTTGCATAGTGTGGATATTCACTATGCAAATATTAGAAATTATCCACAAAAACATGGACATTTTTGAATTTCGAAAGTCTTTTTTTTTCCTTCTTTTTTTTTTTTTTAAAATAACTTTTCAAACTCAGAACATTTCCAAAAGTAAGAAAATTGCAATTTTTGAAACTCAAAAATGCCCATGTTTTTTTTGGATAATATCTAAGATTAATCTCAAAATTTATGAGTTTTTTCTTTCTTTTTTCTGGCCCTGACACGGTACATTATTGCACCATTTCACTAGTGCACTACTTGCATAGATTCCATTACAGTGTACAGTATGTGCAGTATATATAGCATTCGTAGGGTGCAAATTTAATTCTGCCAAATTAGTCACATGTCCATAAAGTCTGTGGTGGCCCGCTCAGATCAAACTGTGGTTCCCACAGTAAAAGCCAATGCTAGAGTGTTCTTTACCCACACACTAAAACACAAAGCCAAAAAAAACAGAACTGTTGCAGCAACAAACACAATAGTTCTTTCTGGAAAAAAAAAAATTAAAGGAGTTTAGAAAACTGAAAGAGCCTTGGAGAAGTTTCACAAACGGCAAACAATGACAACCGTCACCTTTTCTAACCAATGTAAGGACATCACTTCGGGCTCAGGTTGTGAGCTGTGACTAACTCCGATCTGCTTCCAGAAAAAACATGTAACCTTCCTGTGCCAAGAAAGAAACACCAAGATCTGCATGAGGTTGAAGTCCCCCAAATTCCTCCTGGATGAGTGTTGCAGAGCTGAGTCACAGGACGCTTTTGGTTTAAGTTGATCTTGTGATTTTGCACACATCCTCTGTCAGATATTTGTGCAAAATAGAATTACTCACAGCAAAGATCACGTTTGAGAGCGTCAACATGAGGGGAACATTGCATGTCCAGGAGGTAAAAGTCAAACATCTCCATGGAGGAAACTCATCTGTGCTGCACCGTATTCTGTGAACTGTGTATTCAATGTGGCCTGTGTACTTTCAGTTTTTTTTCCATTATTATTGTGTTAGGTTTTTTTTATGCCAACGAGATCAGTCCATTTCTCCCTTTTAACTCCTGAAGTGACCCAGAATGTAATAACATAGACGTACCTGTGGTCTGCAGTGGAAATGTTCCACTAACATACCTGAAGATGTTTTCATGGTAATGATCCAGAAATTCAAAGTCTGGAAAAGTTCAAAGGATATCACTAGAGATGTTTACCGACCCGGCTGCACAGTGGCACAGTTGGTAGAGCAAGAAGGTTCTGGGTTCGATTCCCAGCCCCGCTCTTTCAACTCCGTGCTCTTCCTGCATGGAGTTTGCATGTTCTCCCTGTGCATGCATGGGTTCAAATTGCCCCTAGGTGTAAGTGTGTGTGTGTGCATGGTTGTCTGTCTCTGTGTTGCCCTGCGACAGACTGGCGACCTGTCCAGGGTGACCCCGCCTCTCGCCCGGAACGTTAGCTGGAGATAGGCACCAGCAACTCTCCCGACCCCACTAAGGGACAAGGAAAATGGATGTTTACCGACCACAAGCACCTATGAATGGGCTTGTTCTTTTTACAAGCCACTCTACATGAACATGCCGTCGTGCTTCTAGACTCTGTCTCACTGGTCTCCTTTCCTTTGGCAAATGCCACACGTGGACTGTTGTAAAAACGGAGATGTGTGCGACTAGACTGGCCCCCCGGACCCTCAAACAGGCGCATGTCATCTAGCACATGGACAGAAACAACAACCATAAACATGTCTGCCTTTGTCTTTTACTTCAGTTGAACCTCTTTAATGCCAGGTGTAGCGATCTGTCTGTCCCTTCGTGTGGCACCTTGTTGGGTTCCAGCTCCACCCTTCTAGCTCCGCCCCTGGCACTGCTGGCACCGCCCCTCCCACAAACTCACCAACGCGGCTCTATGACTAACCCGTTTGGAGATTTGAAAACGTAATCGGCCACCCCTGGGTTTTGACATTACTCAATACAGATGAGCATACTGCTGCCAGATGATTTATAGGAGTTCCCAGGTGATTTTATTAGGACTGCCTTGTCAGGTTTATTGTCACCATTTGGACATGGTTGCAGGTTATTGCATGAGAGAGAATTAAAAAAAAAAAAGATGATGAGTATAAAGTTGTTTTCATACTTCTTCGATGAATTCTGTCTCATTTCTTCAAAGGTTTCTTCAAATAAGAAAGTTTTGGATGTTAAGACGGATCTCACTGCATTGAGATCCAGAGTATCCGACACAACCACCCAGTCCTCCAATTTTCCTCAGGGATCTTATCACTAGAGATGTTTACCCACCACATGCACCTATGAAAGGTTTTGTCCATATCTTTCTCAAAGTGTGGATCGTTGTGTTGAGGAAGAGTCGAGATGTCTGTGTCGGTTAATAATCGTAAAAAATATATATTTTGATAGAAAGAAAGGTTTAATTGTCGAAAGTATGAAATCCAGAACGACAGCCAAAGTGTCTAATCTTTAGGGGGTTTAAGTATCACAGGGTGGTGAGTAAAACTAAATCCCAAGAAAATAAAAATAAAAATTATAGCAAAATCTAGACTTATTTCATGTGACTGAGGTCAAACTGTTGTGTTCACAGCCAAACAGACTTTAAAAAGAAACTGGAAGAAGACTTAAAAGGAAATAAACAATATAAAAAAAAATCTAAGAAAGAAGTGGCAACAATTTATCCATTAGTTAATATGAACGAACCTCTTATCTTATATCAGCAAACAATTATCACCAAGGTAATAATTGTTTGCTGAAATGCTAAAAGTTTTTTTTGCTTTAAATCCAACTGATTCCAGTAGAAACATGTTTCACTCACATTGTCTCTTCTTTCAGCATTTTTTAACTGCAAAATGCCTGCAGGCATGAGGACAGATTTATCATTGCAGGTCTTTTTTTTCATTTTTTTTTTTCATTGGACTCCTATAGCTGCTGAGACTGTGAAGGGTTTTGGCTTTTCAAAGATGTAAATATTAATTTACAAATCTGTAAAAGAAACAAACAACCAAAAAACACAAAAACCATGGATCTAGCTTTTTATGAATATTTAAATATATAAACATATTGATGTGGTTATGAATGGATTCAGCTCCAGTCTGAAATCAAGATGTCAGAATTGATTTCACTGGACTTATTTTGAGCGATTCTTAAAAACAGGCAACAAGATGCTATTAAACAATGTCACTGTTTTTAAATTGTTTTTATTTTTATTTTTTTATTGTTTTACACTTGTGTAAATGTATTAATTAGTTTTATTTTGTACCCAGGTTGCTGTGTATTGCAGACTTCTGCCCAGGTCCCTCCTGAAAATGAGATCTAGATTTCAATGGGATTTACCTGGTTAAATAAAGGAAATTTTAAAAAAAAGACAAAAACAAACAAACAAACAAAAAAATATAATGGAGAAAGCACCAAAATTTAAAAACAGCTTTAAATGAGAAGCTACATAAAGGAAATCACAAAGATGACTTTGAAAAGGAAACAAAGCTGAATTGTGAATGTTAAAGAAATACATTCATACGTTTACTGGAACAAATATCCAGATCTAGAAATTTAATGGTCAGAACTAAATGTAAAAAAAAAAAAAAAAAAAAAAAATCACATTTCAAAATTATAATTTTTGTTTTAATCATCCCATTTGAAAACATATAAAGATACAAAAGGTCTAAATACTATGCAAATTATTTGCAATTCATTAATAAAAGTTAAAAACATTAATAATACTGAACATAAGGTATAAACACTATATTTACAGTTCAATAAGAGCGCGATGATTCTCACATGACCGCTTTCACAACCTTTTTTTTTTGCGCATGCGCAAACACGCTGCCGTTCTTCTGAGTAAACCGTAATGGCGAACGGAAGGTGACTGGGGGACTCCGTCCTTCACTTAGCTCTAAAGTTCCCACCTACCTGGAGCAGCAGAGGACGCCACATTTTGGAGGCAGCGCCTGGATGTTTGGTCAGAGAAACAGAACCAGCGGTGAGTGGAAGCTCGAACCAAAGCCTTCATTTATCAACAACCCAGTGACGTGCGGTCAGGAGAGACGGTGCCTCACTTGTAATCCTGACAAGTGAGAATAGCTAAGAGAAGTAAATAAATAATTACAATAATAAGAGGAAATTGATGTGTTCACTTGAATTTACTTTAAATGTGTTTTAAATTGACAATATTAACATTTCACGGTCGAAAGCGCAAAGCTGACTCGTCGCCTCTTCCAATACCTGGAAGAAGTGCGGAGTGAGACAGTGCAGTGCTGAGCCTCACCTCTGGTGGCGCTGTGTCACACCCGGTGAATGAAGCAGTTGGCAAAACCCAGAGCCAACTGACCATCCTCACCACGAGACCGCAGACGGGAGGTCGTTCCTGCCAACAGTTTTGTCATCTTTTGCTAATTTGGCCATAAAAATATATAAAGACAACACAATAAACGAACAAGAACATCCCCACCTACCTTTCCATCAGACCTTTGTGTCTTCACAACAAAAATCTTAAATTATATCCGTCTCTGTCTCAGCTGCCATTCCTGAGCCTTTCCTCCCCACTCTTACCCCGTGCTTGATCTGGCCAGGAAACTGTTAATAAGTTAGATTAAATGCAACCAGATAGTTTTATTTTAAATACATTTTTACTGTTTTATCTAAATATGACTATTTTTAATGGATTGAAATAGACTCTCTTCCTATTGGACTGAAACACTAAATGATGGGAGGAAAGTTGATAAATGTAGTTTTTTATTTTTTATTTTTTGCAGATTGTCTCAAAATGATGTTTTGTTGAACTTTAACTGAGTCCTTTTCGCTTGTAAATATCCTTTTATTTCAAAGTAGAAACAAGTGTGTGTGATTGGTCAGACACGAGAAATGAAACTTGAACCTGTCTAGATTGAAGTGAAGCTGAGTGACGGCCGTCCTTCACACGTGCCGAAGGTCTCAGCAGGTTGGAGTGAGCCACATGGGGGCGGTATCCTCTAATGCTGTCTGCAGGCTCTCTTCCTCGGCTCCTTACTGTCTCACAGGAAAAATGTCAGTAAAAGCACGCTCAGAATAACAAACAAACAAGAAGAAAAACAACCAATCTAGTGTGTTTCCTAAATCCCTGCATTCTTCTTCTGTGTTCCGCCTGAGTCACGGTGACTGTTCTGACAAATCATCAACAAGAAAGGTCAGTTGAGCAGCTAATTTGAAGCAGCGGTAAGGTCCTCCCACGGCGGCGCCTTCCAGGCATTCCTGTCACACTTTGATGCCTCCAGTTTCCAGCGTGGAGCGACTCTTCTCTTTCGGTTGGATTGGCGGTCTGGACGCGGCTGTTGACGATGAGCAACGATGACTTGCCTGTAATAAAATCCAAATATTTTGATAATGGGCAGGAGGAAATGGACAGGTGCTGTGTTTGTTTAGGCGACAGAGCTGCTCTCTTCCTGACAGGTGCTCTGCAGACCGGGCAGCGAGGGAAACTCCGCTCACCAACGGATGCGAGCGCCTTTTGAGGACTCTGTTGACATAACATAATCCCATCACTTTTTTTTTTTTTTAAGACTCTGAGGTTGTGGTTAAAGTACCTGACTCTGCCTTGGAGATGATTCACTAATGTAGCAGAAAGCAGGTCGTTTTGCATGGGTCAGAACTGATTGCTGTGTTTAGAGAACAAATGTATGTGTGTGTGTGTGTGAGACTTCCTTTTAATAACATACCATAACATTTGGTCATCTGAAGTGCCTCCAGGACTCATCCGACTATCCGGTCTTGTGGGAGAGTTTGGTGCTTTCCAGCCACTAATGTTGGATCAGTCACTGGTTCCTGATTAACCAGAGCTGCTCCCATGTTTCCCCTCCTATCGGCTTCTACGCACTGCAAAAACACAAAGTCTTAACAGGTATTTTTGGTCTAGTTTCTAGTGCAAATATATTGGAAAAATTGAAATAAATCAAAACTAACTTACAAATAACTTTTGAGCTAGACATACAAGTTTATTTTAAGTCAATATTTCTTCAGTATGGATGAAAACGTACTTGTTCCATTGGCAGACTATTTCACTTATAACATGGGAAAACAGCTTGTAAATTATGGAGCAATGGAGCAAATACTTTTTCATCAATATTTAAAAATGATTGACTCCTATATCCTGCTGAAAAGTTACTTTTAAGTTAGTTTGGTCTTATTTCAAGTGTACTAAGATCCTTGCACTGGAAACTAAACCAAAATTACTTGGTACGATTCTGTGTGCTTTTTTATGCAGTGCTCACATGACAGATGTTGTTCAGCAGCTGACCGGCCGGCCGGCTCCCGGCTTCTTACCAGCCGTTGTCCCGGTGCGCGGTGACGCAGGTATTGCACAACATTTTCCCCGGTTATGACTGCCGTGACATCACCGGCTTATCTCCATGTTCACCATCTCCCAGTGCCCCCCTCCACCTCCCTTCACCCACCTGACGTGTGACACCAACGATCGCACTGTTTTGTGTAAACACAGCAAATATATAAAAAATGAACACACACACACACACACACACACACACCATCACCACTGCCTCGGGTCCCGACGTAACCAAGGCCGCACCTGTCGCACGTGACGTCACAGATGAGTCAGGTGAACGTATGCATGCGTGTGTGAGCGGGTCGCTGCCGGCTGTGGGATGTTTTCATAATCAGCACACCTTGGTCACAAGGTAAACTTTCCACTGTGTCAGAGAAATGGTCTCCCCTTCACACTTGAGCAGTCTGATAAAGGCAAACTCCTTCCAGATGGGACTGACCACAGGGGCCGGTCAGGCCTGGCTCCTTCCTGTTCGTACATCTTTGCAATGTCGTTTCTGTGAAAATTTTGGCGTACTTTTTCCCATTTCATTGTCTTCATTTTTCATTTTCAAGTTTATTTGTGTTTCACATTTTGGCAACGAGGCAGTTCAAAGTGCTTCCCCGTCATACAAACACCAAAGTCATCAATTGTGAGACCAGCGATAAATATTACATTTTGTCGAATGCCATCATCAGAATCATCAATACACATCAAATATGTTGATCAGTGTTGCAACAATGTTTACTGCTAATCCAAGACAACTTGAAACAGCTGGGGGTTTTAACTTGATTTATAGGAACTCGGCATTTTGGCTGTTTTGCACTTCTCTGGAAGTTTGTTCCAGATTTTTGGTGCATAGAAGCTGAATGAATAGAAGCTGAATGCTGCTTCTCCATGTTTGGTTCTGATTCTGGGGATGCAGAGCAGAACCAGAACCAAAGACAAAGTAGGTTTTGCATCTGTGTTTTATGGAAAATTACGCTTGGCAAGAAATGTTGCTATATCTCTACAATTAGAGACTGTCCGGTATTTGTCGCTTATCTGAGGGATCGTGTACATCTACGGTTCTTTATAAAAGAACTACTGTAACATAAGACTGTCAAGTAGCTAAAAACTCCTGGATGGAAATTGCGACTTTGTTGTTCTGAGTTTGTCTGTCTTGGTAAAAGCAAAACAGAGGAGGTTGATGGGCATGATGGGTTTCCCCCAGGTGGTCTGCGCCAGAGTATGACTGGTGTGTATGAACACAAACGGTCCGCAACCATGACATGACTGTGGAAACCTTTACACTCCAGTAAAGATTACTGTTAGATCAGCTCAAGTGGTTGGAGAGAGGACATCTCTGGCTACAATAACCTCGCTGATGGACAATGTCTCTCACCCCTTGCATCAAACTGTTGCTAAACTCAAAAGCTCCTTCAGTTGGTTGACAAAACTTACTTTTATTTAGGTGATTTCACTGTGAAGTTGTCATAGGATGCTGCACAAAGGATGCAAACTAAACTTGACATTTTATCTTAAACCTTTAGATGAGGGAAAAAAAGACAGCAATGGGAATCAGCCGTTCACCATGACGACCAGCAGTTTTCAGCAAACACTTTATTCAAGATAAGTAAAAAGTGTCTTTTACTTTTTACTTCATTAGTATATGAAGTTCATATACTAAGTATGTGTCTAATCATTAGTAACCATGGAGAAAATGTCCTACCATCATGTAGCCTACCACGTACAAAAAAACTGGTTAGCATCTAATCTTCTATGACATAATGGAGTGAACTCAGTCAAAGTCAGCGATCTGATCAAACCAAATGTCAGGAGGGTGAAAGTGTTGGTTGGTTACTAAACTAGCTATAAGCCCCCGACAGATTAGCTCAGCTGGAACAAGAAGCAGCCATGACTACACTGACAAAAACAACGTGACAAAACAATCACGGTTCTCCCGTCCCTCACTTCCGACATCCATCTTAGCGTCTCAACATGATTCACTGACATAGTTGCAAAGGGTCTATAACCATCACTGCTCCAGACGAGCTCCATAAGTCTTTACGTCCCTGCTGGTATTGACGCAGTGTTTTTATTTCTTTCAGATACTCTGCCATGTTTTTATGAACAACTTTAAGATGATCCTACTCAGTCGCACGTCTCCTTTTAAACAGAATATCCTTTATTGCACATTATTATTTCTTCCATCCTATTTCCTAACATCACTAGAGGATGTCTTGCAGTGGGGAAGTTGTGGGTTTGATTCTTCCTCCATGCCATGTGTTGATGTTCCTCTTGGCAAGGCGCTTACCGTAACCTCAAGCTGCTTCTCTGTACATTGGTGTGTGGAGGCTTGTTAGTGTGACTGTGTGGATGTAACGTTAGTGCCAGTCCATTTACTCTTTAAACTTAAAAAAAAAAAAAACATGCATTCAGTAGATTGAAATTAGTGCTTCTAATATGACGACTTAATAAAGCATGAATACTTCAGCAAGGTGTTGCTGCATGTGTGGAATATTTTATTCTGTGGCGTCACCTTTACCCAGTTCCTTCGGTTGAAATGCATTTATCTGTTCTGCAGCTTCTAGGTAGTCAGAATTCCTACATTTCTTCCACTTCTGTTCTTTCTTCCCAGACACCCTGAAAACATTAGTCAGTGAAACTCAAACAGCGTCCGCTTTAAGAGATACCACCAGTGCCTTGTCACGACTTAACCAAGCGACTAAGAACTGGATCCAACAGGAAACGCCGAACTGCTTCGTAATCCGATCAGCCGGCTGCTAATATTTCTCCTTACTTCGGTGGCTAATTGTTTTAGCAGTAGGTGACCTGCGGTTCACCTGGCCGGCAGACGTTAATGGACCTGTTGTGAGCCTGGTTGACGCGCACAGAGACCCATCTGTTCCGCTTCTGTAAATGATCATAAGGCCGAGCCGAAGCGTCTAAATATAGACGGGACAAATTAAATTCAAATGACTCAGACGCCTGATGACTGAGCCGGGCCAGTTCTCCCGCTTCGACCGCTCGGCAAGCGCGCGCGCCGACCCGGCCCGACCAGACCCGGCCCGGCCCGGGCGACGACCTGCAGTCACTTATTCCTCTCTGCTGCTGAGGAAGTAGGCTGGGTGAAGGAAGGGAGGGGAGGAGAGAGGCTAAATCAGTTGGTGGGCAGGAAGCGCTGTCATATTCAGGAGGAAGTGTGAGTCAGTGCTCGAACATTTTTGAAAGCTGATTCAGCTCGGCACAGGAAAAGGGAAACGCTTACTGCTGAGCTTTGACACCGGGGTGGGAAACAA
The DNA here is from genome assembly GCF_001443285.1 of Poecilia latipinna. NCBI lineage: Eukaryota > Metazoa > Chordata > Actinopteri > Cyprinodontiformes > Poeciliidae > Poecilia > Poecilia latipinna. The sequence continues at coordinate 6,944 of NW_015112805.1, read as the reverse complement.
ACTCATCTGGGGTGGTGTAACCTTAAAAAGTGTCCCCCACGTAAAAAAACAAACAAAAAAAACGTTAAAAAGGAACAGAAAAACCAGAGTGAACAGATGTTGAAGGAGGAAAATCCAGTGACTTGAAGGAGGATTAAAAGAGGAGATCGGTAACTCTAATGTCTAATGCAGCGGAGATACAAGAGAGAAGAAGAAGAACGCCTCTACGTATGAACAGAAGACGGGCAAAGAACCAGCAGAGAGGATGGGGCCAAAGGCTAACACTACGGGTCGTCACTTTTTTTCTTTTTTGTCTTTTGGTCCTCTGAAATCTTCCCTTCCCTCTCCTGCTCCCATCACTTCTCAGATTTCACAGTTCCAGGCACCGTGGCTTAACCCCTTCTGTTCCGATGAAACGCCCCTCGGCTTCAGCTTCTCCTCAAACGACGACCAGTCAGAAATCTGGGGCTGTCAATGCATACGATTAATCTGAAAAGTTTAACGTTAATATGACGTAACGCAGATTAATCGTGTCGCATATTTTGACCAAAAAGCCTCTCTCTGGCGGAGGGCTACTTAGTTCACAGCAGTGCCTTACACTGTCTTGTACTGCGGTCAGTGTTTCCGGGTCGCAAACGCGGGTGAAAAGATGAGCGAGGAAAGTCAGACTGCTATGTTTAGAGGAAAAATAAAACTTTGCTTTAAAAACACAGTGGTTAGAGCGGGTTCAAGATCTCAATGCAGCCGTCATGAGTTTGAATCCTGTCCTCAGTTTCTCTGGCGCATGTCTCTTTGCCTCCTTCCTGTTAGATTTCTGTCCAATGAAGGCCAATAGTGCCAAGAAAAATCTTCAAAAAAAAAAAAAAAAAAAGCAGCAAAGAACGTTAGGATAAAAGTATTATAGTATTGTAGAATGTCTGCTTATTGCAACAATAAATTATCCCAAACCTTTTGTCAAAAAGCATGAGTTTTTTTTTTATTGCCGTGTTTCCCTTAAGCAAGTTTATTTTCATAATTTTAATTTGCCCAATGTTATGTTTTATGAATATAACAGCTACGGACTGAACGGCTTGGTTCACTTCGTCTGCTGCCTTACTAAAACTACAGGTAGACTACAATTATGGAACAGCACAAAAGAAATCATCATCATCGTTCAAGCCTTCGGTTCACTGATTGGCCCGGTTGAAATTCTACCGGAGAGAATCCACTTCAATGGAAGAAATCCCAGACGGAGATGAGAATCAAGTGGAAATGTGTAGGAAGGCGACGGCTGGGCTACTTCTATCAAAACCACAGTTAGAAAACACAGAACAGTGAAAACCGTTCTCATGCAGGAGGTCAGAGAAGCTCAGGCCAGAGGTCACAGTTCAACAAGAGGATAGAGCCTGGGAAAAAGATGAAAACACAAAGGCAAAAAAATAAAAATCACCTGTGTTTTGCATCTGAACAAGTTAAACTCTGAATGATTACGTTTGTCCATTCATACATGGAGAGGTTTAAAATACTGACATCAGAACAAACAAACAAAAAAAACTCCTTCTTTATCTGATCTGATTGCTTCTGAGATAAATTTGTATGATCTGAAACATTTGTTGCTGTAATGGAGAAAATGCTTTTTGTACTTTTTTTATCCAGTGCCGTACATGTCAGATCCAGACCTGGTGACATCATGGTCGATGTCCCCCCCACTCACCCCTCACCCCCTCCCAGGTCTGTCCATCCGTGGACGGTCCGTCCCAGCCCAGACTTCCACGGTCACCGGCTCTGTCCTCGTGATAAAAAAACGCCGGCTTATCACCCACTTTCCATTCAGCCTCTTCCAGCTTATGTAACATCGACCCGGGAAAGAGGCGCTACACACTTTTTGGACGAGGAATGCATCGGCGTTTGAGCCCGAAGACATGAGGGAAAAAAGTGTGACGACACGAGTGGAATGAGTTTTTGCGTGACTTTGACCTCACCAAACATATAGGAGTGGAAAAAGTGTTCTCAGCTGATTAGTGCAACACACAAGATCAACTTGTTCCCCGGTCTCCCTCACACTCCTCCTGAGAACACACACACACACACACACACACATCATTCTCACACTGTGTCTGCCCCGTCTTACACAAAACCGTGTTGTATTGTGAGGGTTGTTGCTAGGAGACAAATTCCAAACCTCTTGAAACAGAGGGACTTGCTCCTCATTTCCAAGCCGGCGTGTCGGCGGAGAAAAGAGAGCGAAGCAGAGGGGAGCAGAGGGACGGGGTGAAGGGAAAGGGGGCTCACAGAGAGCAGGGAGAGGAGCTCTCCCACGCACAAAACCTTTCACTCTCAGCAGGAACAAGTCCACAGCTTCATCGGTCTCCTGTGCCGACGTCCGCTCTGAGTCTGAAGAAGCAGCAGAGGGGCTGAGTGTACTCAGACGCAGCATCAAAGTACTGAAAGAAGAGAAAAGAAAAAAAAACAAAAGAGGTCTTTGGTGCTGCTCCTCACAGCCGTTTCTGTTGCCTTCCTTTGCACTTCCGTTCGATTCTCATCTCCCATCAGTTCTCCATCAGGGATTTCTCCCATTGAACTCGATTTCGCCGGTTGAATTTGAAGTTGGTTGAGTTTATTCTGGCCGACTGGCGAACAGAACAAAGTTGTGAATGATTTCTGCTCTGTTTTAGGTAATGGAGGCTGAGGAAGTGAACGAGGCAACTCTTCCAAATATCGAGCAGAAGAATGATTTAGAGGAAACACCGCAATTGTGAACTTTAGTTTTGTCAACATTAAAGGAATATCGGCAAAGTTTTGCGCACATTTGTAATGGAAACAAATGTCAAGAACGTCCAGGAGTAAGACGACCAATAATCAGAGTGGGATGCTGGAAACTCTCCTAGTGCTTCCAATAAGCACACTGCACCTGAAAAAAATGAACATGTTAACTAAATAAAAAGTAATTGATAATCGTTCTTCAGAATAAACCCTGGTGACCCTCCTCCATCAGACAGTAATTCTCCCAGTGTTAGGTGCTTACAGAGCCATGACCGGGGTAAATAAATGCCTCGTCATTCTTCATCAGTCATGCTTCCACATTCGCTCAGCACGAGCAGAGCTGAGAGACACTTTCAACCTCCTGTCATGTCATGTGCTTTTCTTCCCCATCAGGCCGTCTCTTCTGCCGCTGCATGTCTCTTTGTCTAAGTGTGGAACTGTCACAGTGCCTTAACTCAACGCCCCACAGTGTGTTTCCCTGCACCTGCCCTGGCCTGAGGTCATCCGTCTGCCTGACATCATATGGAAGAAGAATCCTTCATTGGAGAATTTGAAATACTATATCCTAAAGTTCGGGGTTGATGTAAAAAGCCGGTAAAAGGCTTTTTACATCAGCAGGTGACTCCTACCTAGGGGTCACCTGCTGTGGCTCTGTGTCTGCCCGTGTGTCACCTGCAGGGTGGAAGTCGGAAAAAAAGAAGCCCTATTTTTAGGCTGGTATCAGCGGACCAAGGCTGCCGCAGCCATCAACACTCATGACTGATTTCTTCCATTCCGGTTAAAGTTGCAGTGCTTGTAGAGTAAACTCCTGTTACACAATGATAATTATAGCAGAGCCTTCTCGTTCCGCCACGTTGGACTTCAATGTGCCACCTCTTAGCAGGTGCGGATGATTTGGGGTTGAAATAGAGTTCGTGAAAACGACTAAGGGACAGCTGCTTAATTAGTCTGAAATCAGCACATCCACATGTTTATATCCAACTCCAGTAAACCTCATTCCACTTAGACGTGTGGTGATCACCTGAAGAAAGGCTGATGTGGAGCATGCAAAAGCCGCGTTTCCATTACAAATGTGTACAGAACTTTGTATATTAATATCCTGCTAATGTCGTAAAAACACGATTTGTAATGGCTGTGTTTCTATTAAATACGAAACACAATTAAAATCTCACATGAATAAGTTTGTTCATGTGATAAGTCACTAAAAAAAAACATGCAGCACCATGACCCTCCTACCACTTCCTGTCACTTCCTGTCATTGTCTCCGTGGTTTGCGCCAGTGGCAACATTCAGTTGTTGATGGAAGTTGCCACTTTTTTGTGTGCTGTGAAAAAACTACTTCCATTGAGTTTTTGTTTTTCCCCCAAAATTGGCACGCTTCCATTAAGCAAATTTATTTTCGAAATGTGAAATTGTGCAGTTGGTCATTCGTTACCATTTTCTTGCCAACCTAAACATTGCTACGTGGGTAGAGAAAATGGTTGAAGGTAGAAATTTCAGCGATAACTCCAACAGAAAAATGGATCGTCATGTTTTGTGGTGGCGAAGGGCTAAAGTGGTAACAGGACGCATTTGAGAAGAGTTCATATTTTAATAAACTAAAATCTTAATAGTCATCTCCGAGGGAAGACGATCAAAACCAGACGATCAAAAATTCTCCGCTTTGTACAGAGGGTCTGGACTTTCAGCTATTGAGAAATAATTGCTCCTAGAAGCATGGATGTTGAAATTTAAAATTTTACCCAATTGCTAACTTGACCTTGACATGTGTAATGTCCCAATTTGATGCTATGACGCTTACTGGAAAAGCTTACTGTGCTTCTCAAAGACATTAGTGCCAAACCAAACAAGGTGACTGTTAATGTTAATTCAATATTTGGAAACGTGGCCGACATGGACTGGACCTACGGCTTCGTTCACTTCCTCCACTGCCATCGCTAAAACTAGCTAGCAAGCTAGGCTACTGTTCTTGTTCATAACTTCTTCTGTTCACTGATTTACTGAAGAAATTCAACAGGAGGAATCCAAGTATTTGAATCGAGTGGACTAGCGCAGGAAGGCAACGGCCAGGCTAAGGGAACACAGCAACCAGGACAAACTGACAGCTAGACAACAATCAAACACAAAGTTAAATACCAGAGGGACAAACTGAAAACAGTCAACAAGAACACAAACAGGTGTAGATCATGATAAAAATGTCCTGAGTGCTGTGTCTCACAGGAGTAAGTCCATCGTTTTGCACACTGATCTCCTCTCCTGTGGACAGAGAGTAACGTCACCAGATCCCGGTCCAGTAGATCTCCTTTGGGATGTGGTGGAACCGGAGGTTCTGAATGAGGAACTGTGTGGTCCTCTTACATCAACAGGGACCAACATCTTGTCTGACATCTGCCATGAAAACTGAAAGCACTCCATGAAGGTAGAGCGGGGGCCTAACCTGGCACTAGTGAGCTGTATGATGCGTCTGGTGAGTGGACGTGTCCACAGTAATCCGGCTCGGGTCGGACAGCAGATGGGTCTCGCACACAGTCCTTCCTGTGCCTGAGTCACCGGGTCTGGTATGTGATAATGAAGCAGTGAGCATGCTGCTATTTGCTTGACTCACCACTACTTTGAATTTCTGGCGGTCCAACAAACGTGAGCACTGGCAGAGTATCTGAGGCCAACATTGCACTCCAGTAATTACCTCTCCCTCTGGTTTTAATCGTGGTATTGTGTTACAGGTGATCTTTTAGTCATCGGTTCTGACAGCTTTTTTTTTTCTCCTCTCATGATTCAGCGTGTGTCACGAAGGATCAAAGGCGTTGACGCTCAGCGCAGCAGCGCTCCACTGTGTGTGCGGACGGCGTTTATTTATTTAGACGCAGATGTGGACGGCCACGTTTACGTCCATGGTAGCCCTTGACTTTTCCAGCTCCATCATGGAATAATTACACTTTAGTTTATTTAATGTTAACTTAGGGCTCTACAATAATATACAAATGATATCCTTCCCCCTACACACACTAGGAACTCAGTAGGAACCAAAGACAATTTTTAGTATCTGTGTAATTTATGAATGATAAAAGCTAAAGCTCCTTTATACGACTGAAAAGTCTTGAAACGGCCAAAGGCAACTTTTTTTTTTTTTTTTTTTTAAAGAACCTTAAGACGCTTTTAAAAGGTGAAAGCAGCTTAAACCCTTTTCAATGTTTATAATGTGTTGCCAAGGTAACGGTCTGTTTCCTGTGGTTCCAGCTTTGAGAGCAAATCTCCAGATACGAACAGCAGCGCTGGAAAAAAGCAGTTTGTCCTCAGAAGCCAGCTGGTGGGATCTCAGAAGTAGAAATATTACAGAAATACAAACCGTTATCTAATAACTGAGATTCATTTGATTTATCAAGGATTTTTTACAATTCATATAAACCCAGTTAAAGATTACAGTGATGGTAGGGAGGTCTTCTACCTGTAAGGGCTCTGAGCACCAAAGATAAAATGTTAAAATAATAAGCAGCATAAAATAAATAAATAAAAGCTGCAATAAATTGTAAAACGTTCAAAAAGCTGCTCAGCAATTATAAGAAGGGTTTGAGTGCTGTCAGGTATGTCACATTTTTAAGACAATAGCAAGAAATTGTTGCCTTTATGAGCGGTGAACACATTTAAAATCAATTATAAGAAAGAAACACCAGGCGTGAATATGGACCAGTGAAGTTCGGCAGACTATTGTAATGCTTGTCATCGCTTGTTTCAGCCGCTCCTCCCACACTGATGGGTTGCAGTTGATCTGTCATTTTCCCAGATGTTCGCTATGCAGAAACTCTCAACTTTTTTGATTGAAATTAGGGGTAAATTTTGCTATTTTGCTGTTTTCTTTGTAATTTTCACACAGTTTCTGTAAAGGAAATGCACCTCTTCCCATTTACATGAAACATTTCTCTAGATTTCACTGACAGTCTGCTGTATGTGAGTCGACTGGCCCACATAAGGGACAAAGACAACGTAGAGATTAAGGTTCAGTGTAAAGATCTGCAAACATTTCTCCTAATTTATCAAACATATTTAGCTTTTAAGGAGAATAAGCTAGTTAGTGATGATAATAAAATGGTATAATCCTGTAAAAAGATAAAAGTTGGGTGAAATATTGAGGAAGAATGGAGCGAATGAACAAACAATAGAAATTATCTTTATGTTTAATGGCTTTTCATATGATGGCGTATGAGGCCCATATGAAAGAAAAAAGT
>NW_015112804.1:461930-469626 GCF_001443285.1 Poecilia latipinna | reverse complement strand
GCAGACATGACAGCTGCCACTTTGAACGAAAACGATCATAGAGCAATGTGCATGCTTTTTCATTCTTGTGTTTTATTTATTTGTCAATTAAAAAAATATCAATGCATATGATTAAATAATGATAGCTACTGCAGTGTACCCAAAGCATTACAAGAACAAAGAACGGCTCCCAGTGACCCTCCAGTCCTATTTTCTAAGTAAAGAGCCGTTCAGAAGAACCGGACTGTTCCTGAATATCACATCATTATATTGCAGACTTTTGGACACAGCGTTGTCCCATATCTGGGACAAGTCAGTCAACACCTCCGCACAATAATTAAGTGCAGTGAGTGACTTTGTTTTCCATCACAAATGCTTAGTGTCTCTATACAGCTAGCTTCGCTAACATCACGTCGGAGCTTACCTTTCTTTGAGCTACTTTTCTAAGTGACGAAAAAAGTTAGACGTTGTCTCCACCGTCTGTGAAAGCGAAGCGCTGCTGAGTTAGCTGTGGCCATCGGATTTCTTATGATTTATGCAGCGCTATTATATTACTGACAATTAGACAGACATCTTCTGCCGCTGAGAGAAAACCACTGCGCATGTCTCAGAGCCGCGTGCGACTGAAAGGTGGGGAGGGTGAGTAACAGAAACACGTTGTTGCTTGGATTTTAATCGGTGTGTTTTGCATCCACTGAAAACAACGATGTTAACAAATAAACTGGACAGTATGCTGTACGTTTAGTGATATTTTCACAGTTGCGGTCTTGACTGGTCTTGAAATAAAATGCTGAGTCCTCAGAGCCCGAGACAAGACAGAGACCATCAAAAAATGGTCTTGAGACTAAGACCAAGATCGAGAACTACAACACTGTAGTATACTATGACTCATTTTTGCATATTTTTGACATCATACAATACTATGATGCGAAAAATGTGAAAAAATGACAAATGCTATATTATGACGTAAAAGACATATAAATATGACCCTTGCTATACTATGATGCGAAAAACGTGAAAAAATTGCCCTTAATATACTATGACCAAAAAATGTGCAAAAATGGCACTTTCCATACTATGAAGTAAAATACATATAAAAATGACAAATGCTATATTTTGACACGAAAAACGTGCAAAAATGTCATAATTCAGCATGATTTTGAAAATGAGCTCAAATCTGGTGTATTTGAAGCACGTATAACATGCCCAATTCCTCATTTAACCAAAGTCAAGATGTTTTATAGTCAAAATGCACCTTCGATCATAAACTCCAGGTGTTCGACATGTCTGCCCAGAGCACGACTGCAGCATCATCAGCCGATGGTTCATCTTTTCCAGCACTTCCTGCTCAATGGTCTTTGCGATATTGTTGAGCTGGTAGGGATCTGCCGTCACGTTATAAACTTCCACAAACACCTGCAGAACAGACAATCATTCTGGGCTTCAGATCCAGCCACTAGCAGTCACTAAAGTCTGGGAAGTTCTGAGCTAATTAAAATCCACATTCTGAGGAAAGCTGGGTCTTTTAAATGAAACTGATGATGTACCTCGTTGTCATCGAATTCGCAGTACTGCAAGTTGGCAGAGGGGGCGACGGTGCGCACACAGGCATAAGTGTTATTGTACGAGTCCTCGCACACACAGTCTGGGAAGCACTCCTGCAGAAGAAGAAGATTTCTTTACACGTTCATTCAACAGGTAAACGATAATTTGATCTGGGTTTTCCTTGTACCGACACTCCCGGTCCCAACAGCGGGCAGGCTGGATCCGAAACGTTCCTTCCTTCACCTTCATACTCCACCAGGATGTCTGTTCTCCAGCTGCTGCTGTTCACCTTCCCTTGCTGCTGAAAGAACAAAAAATTAAAGTCTCTTGATTTATCATAGTTTGTCACTTTTTTTCATTAAAGTTTGTTTTCTGCACCATTCAATTAATTTCTTCCTGTCTTATTTCATCTAAGTGTTATAATAATAATGTCAGCGAATACTAGCACATATTATTGTGTATAATTTGACATAAAGGCCTAACTATATGCACATACCCACTAAGATTTGGTTAAATGTTAAAGTTGCACCAAGCTGAGTATTAGGCCAGAATTGAGAGAAACCATTTAAAGCTGTTGAGCCAAATTTTAAGAATCATCCATAAATGTGGAAAAGTTCAGTTTTTAGGCTGTTTCAATGTCGATGTTTGAGATCTTTGTCTCCCCGTTTCAACCATCTAGATGTTGATTTAAGGTGCAAGAAGCAAAACAACAGAAAAACAGCCCACAGCATGATGAATTATGGATAATCTGGAATTAAAAATGTAGATACAATTAATGTTTTACAAATCTTAGCAGCTGTGCAGTCAGTCCACTCAGAAAACCTTTAACTTAATCACTGAAAGACAAAAATGATCTATTATGCTGATGATGATCGATTTAAATGTTGAAGGGAGCTCTATGTGCAAATAGTTTAAATAATGTAAGTTGTGACAGATTTAGTTTTACAATATTTGGACAAAAAAACAAATTATATAAATACTAATATACTATCAGCTAAATAGCATGAGTCAGACTCTCAAATACTGTTATTTAAATACGTAAAGGCGATGATGCAGTATAAAAGCTTTTTTACGATTCGTGGACATTTGGAATATTACTTACCAAGTAAAGAGGAGAAATATTTTTACCGCTCTTTAAATTCATAAGATTACATAAACTGAAATTACTCTGCGTTTAAACCATTAATAAAAGCTCATCAATTGTTCTTGTGAAATAAATAGATGACGTTCTCTCACCATAATGGGCAGGAAGGACATGCCGTCCATTTGGGTCTTGTTGACGTTGTAGCCGGCGATGTCCAGGATGGTCGGGCCGAGGTCGACGTTCGCCACCGGCATCTGACACCATCAACACAGAACAGATGGCTGAACCTTCAAAGTTACAATTTTACTATGTTACAACACATCTGATAATATGAAAAGTAATTCAATTCAAAAATACTTTACTGATCCCAAAGGGAAAGTAAATAACTCAATAATTTGAGATTCTTCAGAGTTACTGTGGTCAGGAATGATCTCCCGTTTGTGTTACAGCAAATTTGAAGAAGTTGACTCCAAGGACAAGTGAGATAAAAGCCTGATGTGTTTTGCTTTCACACTCCACTGTGTCAAACAAACTAAACCTTGTGGAAAAACCCGTTCCCCTCCTCACCTGTGGGGGCGCTGCCACAAGAACCACTGAAAAAGACAAGTTCCTTCTTCACTAAATGTAAGCAAAAATGGAGTGCCACCAGATTTTAGTGGTTGTAGGATTTCTGTTTTGTCTTTAGCCAAAGACCAGAAGCACGAAATGTCTAGACTCATGAGTTTGTTTTGGTTGTTTTTACCCAGAATGCTTTCATTCACTTCCTGCTTTTGGAGCGGTCTCCGGTCCACTTTGCATTCACATATGAATTTGAATTCAAATCGTGACAACTGAACCGAGACGAAGGTTTTTAGGTGAACCAGAGCTAGCCGTTTTGGTCGATTCCGTATGCAACAGTATAAAAACTGAGACAGTGTGAATGTTTGTACCTGACTGGTCTGGTTGGGTTTGATGTTTGGTCCTCTGACCAGGAGAGGAACCCTGATGTCGAACTCATAGAGCTGCCGTTTGTCCAGCGGCAGAGAGAACTGACCTGAATCAGAGCCAAACGCTTTAATTCATCACATCACCTAAAGAGAACTGGCAGAGATCAACATCCTCACTCACCTGTATGGTAGCCATTATCAGAGGTAAAGAAGATGTAGGTGTTCTCTAGTTCACCTCTGACCTCCAACTTCTTCACAATTTTCTCCACCAGATCGTCCACTGACAGTAAAGTTCGCCATCTAGAGCAACAAAAACAGATATTTGATCAGCAACAGTAGAAGCAGATATAAAGGTTAGAGAAAAAATAAAACCACAAACCGCTTCCTGAAGGCGTCATCGAGGAACTGGACAGAGGAGTTGGACATGGGAGTTTTAGCCTGACGGATCAACCAATGTTTGTCCTAAAATCACCAAATGAAGTCAGATTAATAAGGTTTTTAAATGAATGTAGCTGTTTTAATTGTCCTAAAATAGAGGTGGATTGAGTAGAGAAAGAAATATGAGAGAAAAAGAGTTTACCAAACTATTGGGTGGAAATCAGTTTTCAATAACAGTAGAGCTGAACAATAAATCAATAACAATATATATTGTGATAGAAACATGATCAATATCAATAGATACTGATCAATACGTCTGATAGCATATTCAGAACATATTCACTGAAGTCTGATGCAGAAAGAAAGGCTAAGCTAGGTTGGTGGAATCAACTAACTCACTTGCTCTTTGGTTGCCTAGCAACAATCTGCTGGGTAATGAGCAGTTTCAAGTTCCCCCTCCCCCAACTTTGGTTACCTAGCAACAGCCTACTGAGAAACAGTTTCAAGTTTCCCCACTGTGCCTCATAACTGCTTAAGAATAAACAAAATGGTGTTTAGTAAAAACTTTGGATAAAACAGGAAACCAACCAAAAAGCTGATAAATAATTATCGACACTGACAGTTATTGATATTGACTGATATGAAACATTATAACTTTTTCAGCTTGTATTGGCCTGGAAACTCAGTTTCTCTGGGGTAACCTGTTGGTTTTTGCCTTTAATTTTTTATGTGACAGTAAAAAGGGAAAGGGTTACCCAGATTTAATATCAGAGTCAAAATAAAACAGAGACATTTTAGAAATGTTTGAATCCATCTGGTTTCTGCTGTATACTAAAAGCGTGTCCCACCTTCCCGTGGACGTTAAAGTTGGGGTCTCTGGGAGCCTTGGTGTCGTTGAAGCGGTCCTGGTACTGAGGAGCCGCCGTCCACGGGGAGTGTGGCGCCGGCGTGGAAACCATCATGAAGAACGGCTGGTAACTGGATTTATACTGGAGGAAGTCCAGAGACCTGTTAGCCTGGGAGAGAAACAAAAACCAAAATTGATCATAACATTTCCCTTGTGTCTCTAATTGCACCTTTGACATTTAAACGAAGTCTCACCAGCACATCGGTCAGGTAATCTCTGCTGTAGTCCGCTCCATGTTTCTGAGCCTTCCCATTCACTGACAGAGTGTAGTTGTAGTATTTAGAGTTTTTCTCCTGGAAAACAAAAGTTATCCATTAATTCACTTTGAGAATCTCTGGTTGGTTCAGGGATAAAAACACAAATCAATCTGGCAATTTTTTCTTAAATGCTGTTTTTTTTACAAGTTTTAATAGTTCATTTTAATGGTCCAAAATACAGAAATTATGCTAAAATGGATGTTATGCTAAATCAGAAGTCATGATAAACATGCTAGCATAATTTTGTTGTATGTTAAAGCAAAACTAGTTGGTCTCAGAATTATGCTAAAACAGAAATTCATATTTAGCATAACTAACATTGTAACATAAATTCTGTTTTAGCATCTTGCTAAAATGTGATACTAAAACACACGTTATGATAAACTTGCTAGCATAACTTGTGTTTTAGCATAAATTATATTTTTGTGTAAATTTTGTTTTAGCGTGATATGTTTTATGGCAAATCTGAATTTATGATAAACTAGCTAGGATAACTTTCGTCTTAGCATGTGTAATTTTCATCTTCGACGTTAGGGTTGAATCGTTAAACTTAAACTTTAAAAGCTAAAATGTCCGAATACTACATAAAGTGGGATATTGGGAACACAAACCAGTTATTTATCAAATCAAGTATACTGAAATTCATTTAAAACTTCACAATTCATGTTTAAGGTCAGACATCAAAAACTTCCACACAATATACAGGAAATGTTTGGTGACAGAGAGGGTGGTTATAATTTAAGAGATGAAGGATATTTTAAAAAACAACATATTAGAACAACCAGGAAGAGTTTTTGTTTATCTGTGTGTGAAGTAAATGTCTGGAATGGATTGAATGATGAGTTAAAAAAAGTACAAATGTAAACCAATTTTAAAAACTCAACAGAGCTCATTTCAAAATATGATATACAAGATGACTGTTTAAAAGTCTATAATGCAATTGATTATATAAATAGTATTTAAATAATTGTACATAATCAAACATCATGTAAAATGGAAACAAGTTGTCTCTTTTTGATGTTCTGAAAGTTAATCGATTATAAATTGACATGTAGGAAAGGGGCAGGACATTATATCTTCTACCTGCTCCTTTTCGAACTGAAAATATAAAATTTGCATGTCACATGGGCAGAATAATTTGTTTTACGTTTTTATTTCTTACGCTTGTTTCATTTTATTTTTTTTCTGTCTGTTCTAAATAAATAAATAAATAAATAAATAAATGTCTTACCATTGCCACCCAGTAGCTCCAGCCTGGAGGAACGTGCTCCAAGCCACCAGCGTCAGAATGTCCATACTGGAAGACATAAACAATACAGATATTTTCAATAATCTCAATATAAGACAGGGAGCATTTTAATGAAGAAGCAAAGAAGACGGCAGATGGAACAATGCGTATGACCCCAGGTTAAAATGTTGTAAAAGTAGAAATGAACCAATCTTCTGTCGTTATTTAATATTTTGATCTTAAAGTAAATTTAAACGATGTCGTTTCTCCAGTAAAGGCATCGGTTATAGCAGAAGTGGAGGCTCATGTTTCTAACCTGGTTGAGGTATTTCCCTGCGAAGAAGGTTTGGTATCCTCCGAAGCTCTTCAGCAAAGCAGGGAAAGTTTGCGGCTCCTGGCTCTTCTGCCAGGCCAAGCTGCTGCAGTTCCCCTCCAGCGTGTTGTTGATGACGTGGTGGTTGTGGGGGTATTTCCCCGTCAGGATGCTGGCTCGACTCGGGCAGCAGAGAGGACTGGCGACAAACTGAGAAACACAAGCAAAATGGGCAAAATAAGCTGAAATGTTACATTTATCATTAGTATGGAAGTACAGAGCTCCCACCTAAACAACAGAGAATTACTTTACATCATGAAAACCGTATAGCAGGGGTCACCAACACGGTGCCCGCGGGTCCCTGGTCGCCTGAGGGGACCTTGTCAGTCGCCCGCGAGCAAGTTCTAAAAATAGCCATTGTAATTAGGGAGCACTGCCAAAAAATATTCAATTAAATGTTTTGTACCCACTTTAAAAAAAGAAAAGAATAATATGGATTTTTTATTATCTAACCCTCTTTACTATTAGCAAAATTGTGCAGAAAAAAACCTCTCTTTTTTTCAAAACGTCTTGTAGTAGCAAGTCTATGGCGGTGGGTACATCAAAGCTAAATGTCACTGGTCAGTTTATGTTTATTTGGCGGCTTGGCGCTTTTTCTGTAAGCTAAAAATGAATGAGCGGAGTTTGATCCCACTCTGGTTCTAACAGCGGTCATTTGGATCCCGGCTGAGCTTTATACCATGTGCGGTTCTGACGGGTCACATCTGCCACCCCTACTGAGCGTCTCAGACTGCGGGTTAAACAATTTAATCTAGTCTCCAAAAGAGTAAAAATTAAGCAAACAACGTTGCATCACTTTCTCCTCCTCTGGATGTCTGACACCACCAGAACCTGGGAATCAACATCCCCGTCTTTCCGTGGATCCTACGGGTAGGCTTCGCTTTCATGTCTATTATTTAGCATCGTTTGTAAAAAAAAAAAAGTCTACTGCTTTTGTGGTTTAGGTTTGCGCTGGTTAGGTGCAGACAGTGATAGTTTTGTGCTACTCTCCAACCTGTCTAACTTTTTTTTTTTTTTTT
>NW_015112804.1:424163-459272 GCF_001443285.1 Poecilia latipinna | reverse complement strand
AGCTAAATGTCACTGGTCAGTTTATGTTTATTTGGCGGCTTGGCGCTTTTTCTGTAAGCTAAAAATGAATGAGCGGAGTTTGATCCCACTTGTAGTTCTAACAGCGGTCATTTGGATCCCGGCTGAGCTTTACACCGTGTGCAGTTCTGGTGGGTCACATCTGCCACCCCTACTGAGCGTCTCAGACTGCGGGTTAAACAATTTAATCTAGTCCCCAAAAGAGTAAAAATTAAGCAATGTTGCATCACTTTCTCCTCCTCTGGATGTCTGACACCACCTGAACCTGGGAATCAACATCCCCGTCTTTCCGTGGATCATACGGGTAGGCTTCACTTTCATGTCTATTATTTAGCATCGTTTGTAGAAAAAAAAGAAAAAAAAAAGTCCGCTGCTTTTGTGGTTTAGGTTTGTGCTGGTTAGGTGCAGACAGTGATAGTTTTGTGCTACTCTCCAACCTGTCTAACTTTTTTTTTTTTTTTTACGGTTGACCCGTCAGCTTTTCAGTTCGCGAAACCACAAAAAGGCTAATAAACCGGCGACCGTCAGAACCGCGCAGGGTAAAAAGCTCAGGCAGGATCTTAGGACAACGGGAGGAGCTCATTCATTTTTAGCTCACAGAAAAAGCAAAAAATTAACTAAAGTAAACTGACCAATATGATTTAGCCTTTTGCGTGCCCACCCCCATAGGCTCACACTGATGTGCGCTACGTACAAGATGCTTTGACACAAAATGTTTTTTTCTCCACAATTTTAATAGTAAAGAGGGTTAGATAATAAAATATACAATAACTATTCTTTTCTTTTTTATTTAAAAGGAAAATCTCAAGGAACTCAAAGTGTAAACGGCTGCAGCTGCAATAATCCATCCTGTCACCTGGAGGAAATTTAGAATCACACAGAAAAGCTCCAAAAGGGACTCAAAACTCTGAACTAAGAACTTCTGATCACATAATAGCAATTAACTATTTCTGCCATGGTAAATCATTACTGACATCTATAGCGAGTAATCCCTAACAATATGATCATACCGCATGCAATCATGTGTACATATGTATTATTGTTATTAAGAGTGAGCTAAGAAAATGTATGTCTGTATCAAACAAGTAGCCCTTCGTGTTACTCTGTACCCATGAAGTAGCTCCCAGTCTCAAAAAGGTTGGTGACCCCTGCCGTATTGTATGCAACATACAATTGTGGTAAGTATAATTATTATGTTTCATAATAATTTGACTTAAGTTTATATATCTAAAATATTGATACTGTAGTTTCACATCCCCTCTTGAAATTTTATTTTATTTATGTATTATAGTTACTCATATGGAGCAAAATCTGGGCCATAATATTTGTTCAAAAGGAAAAAAATTGAAGCTGAAAGAAAATCTTGAATCTGAAAAGTAGTTTTGAACATATTTTTTTCAGTTTCAAATTTTTATTTCCAGATCATTTTTAAAAGTTACAAACCTTTTTTCAATTTCAATATAATTTTTTTAGTTTCAAATCTTTTTTTTTTTTTAGTTTTTTTTAGCTTTATTTTGAACAAACTTTGTGGCCACAATGTAACGCCATATTCTCAACTCAACTGGGAAAATGATTTTGCACTTTGAGCACAAATTTGCTTTGTTTCTCTATTGTTTCTGTTTGACATGTAAAGTATTCTGTAGACTCCTATATAATATCTAATCTCTGTTCAAGGCTTTGACAAAATAATAAAAAAACAGAATCAGTATGAGTGAGCCTTGTCCTGCTTTAAAATAATGATAGATAATTTTAGGTAAAATCTTATGATAATATAAACTTCTTTACTCTTTAGAATTTTAGGTAACATCCTCAGTATATTGTGCTGCCATTAGATCCAAACAACATTTATGTACTTAATTATCCCAGATCTGAAAGTAAAAGATCTGCAAACGTTCACATTAAAGCACAGCTCTGATTTTGTGGTTGCAGCTTTACTCTTCCTCATTATAAGATGCCTGAAGTGGTGATACTTACCGCGTTTGTGAAGGTTATCCCAGTGTCACCAATTAGTTTCTTAGTCTTGGTCAAAGGGTTCTAAAAGACAACAAAGTGGTTTTGTTACATCACGACTTGTAGAAAGAAACTAAGAATGTCTTAAAAATCCCTTTAAAGACATAAAGCAGAGGCTAAACCAGGGGTGTCAAACTCCAGTCCTCAAGGGCCGCTGTCCTGCAGTGTTTAGATGTGCCACAGGTAAAAACCAGCGGAATGAAATGGCTTAATTACCTCCTCCCTGTGTAGATCGGTTCTCCTGAGCCTTGCAAATGACCTAATTATTCTTTTCAGGTGTGGTGCAGCAGAGGCACATCTAAAAGTTGCAGGACAGCGGCCCTTGAGGACTGGAGTTTGACACCCCTGGTTAAGGTTTCAACTCTAAATTGCAAATTTCTGCTTCATGTTGCAACTTTAAATTGAGGCAACCTGACAGTCCAGTCCAGTTCTTAACTGGTTTTAATCTCATCTAAAGAACAGTGACTTCTTTGTGTCAATAGGTAATTTTTCATATGTGGGGGTTACCCAAGGTTCAATCCTGAGACTCCTCCTATTTGATATCTACACCAACTCAGATAACAAGAAATAAGATTAGTTACCATAACTACGCAGATGACACACAGCCCTACGTTACAATGCCACCAGGTGATTCTGAACCCACTCAAGCAATGAATAATTCATTCATTGCTTTCTACTCAGTTGAATAGAAACAAAACTGAAGTTTTAGGTCTCCGGACCTAAAGAGGAATGATCTAGAGCAGTGTTTCTCAACCCTGGTCCTCACCGCCCCCCTGCTCTGCATGTTTTAGATGTGCCTCTATTCCAGAACAGCTGATTCAAATGATTGCATGACCGTCAAGTGCTGCAGAAGCCTGTTAATCACCCAGAGATGCAATTCAGGTGTGTGGCAGAAGGGAAATACCAACAACATGCAGGACAGGGGGGCGGTGAGGACCAGGGTTGAGAAACATTGATCTAGAGTCAGAATGCAGCTTCAGTTATTACAGCTAGAAACTAAAAATCAGGACTGAAATATGGGTCTGAGCCTTCACAGATGCATAAAGACGGTTACAAAATCAGTCTAACACCTGAAGAACATTTCCAAAATTAAAATACTAATATCCCAGAAAGATCTAAAGAAACAACCGCGTGTTTATCTTGAGAGCACTGAGAATATACTTTAAAATACTTCTGTTAGTTTATAAATCTGTGAATAGCTCAGCACCAAACTACATTAAAGATCTGCTGTTGCTGTATCAGTCTTCTGGTTCTGTTTTGTGTCCCCAGAACCAGAACCAAACATGGAAGTTTGTTCCATTAATCTGGAACAAACTTCCACTAAACACCTGAAACATGTGTTCGTTCTTTTAAATTCAGGTTAAAAACTCATTTTATTAAAGCTGCCTCTCATTGACAGGAACTGAAAAAAACAGATTTTATTTTTATTTGATAATCATTATTCTTAATGATCGAATTGGTCAAAACGTAATGTTTGTTGCTTGTTTCATAATTGATTACCGTTTTAAACCACTTTGCCTTGTTGCTGAAATATTCCACACAGATAAACTTTAAAACGTTTTCCTTCACACGATGCATTATTGTCCTCCCCAAACCCGTATTTTGACCTAAAATGATGAGATAAAGCTTCAGTGAAATCCTGCTGACTCTATTAAGATTCCTAAATGATGGTTTCAGCCAGGAATGTGAGCGGTCAGCTTTAGACTGAACTAACAATTATATTCAGACGTAATGAACATTTTTACCACAGTTAACACAAATCTGAAGCTGTTAACCATTAAATATCAATTAGTAGTGATAACATGTACCGACCAAGCCGCCCATGGCGATGTCCAAGTCGTCAGTGAGGATTAAAACGATGTTTGGTCTCCGGTTGGCTTGTCCAAACAACCCGTAGCTTTGCTCGCTCCACAGAGTGACGCAGATTAGCAAACAACTCAAAAAGCTCCTCAAACAGAAGCGATTAAACTCCATTTTCTGAATACAGGTGGAAAATACCGAAGCTAGCAGTCCGTAGAGTCAAAGTCGCGGCTTAAAATAAGGAAAAGATGGTGTTCAGACCATAAAACTAACTGCTCGGCGCAACACTGACAAACAACGGTTTCCAGTATATCGGTCACGTGCTACCGCTCAGATACGGAAGTCCCAATCAGCTGACTGCCGCGTCCGTCAGTTTCGACGCCATATTGTGTGTGGCAAGTTGTGGAAAAAAGAAAGTCATAATTATTGTTTTAAGGCTTTTAACATTGTCTGCGAGGGATGTAGTGATACCAGAGATGAGCAGAGTATCTCATATTGTACACGCATATTTTTACTCAAGTAAAGGTAAAAAGCACCCATCCAAGAAATTACTCAAGTAAGAGTAAACATTTATTTGGTAAACCATCTACTTAAGTACTTAGTAACTGATCAAATTAGCAATCCAGGAAGTGAGGACAAAATATAGTAGCATGTCCTACATCTTCAGCAAGTACTGCTAATCCATCTCTATAGCTTTTGCTGTTTCTCTCTAAATGTCTCTGTGGCCATATGGTTAGAAAGCATTAATGTAGGTTTCATTTCAACTCATCTGTGATTTGGTGTTCTACTTCCAGTACTATTTGAGCTTTTGGGATGCAAATAAACTGTTATGTTGCCACAATTACGCATAACAACTGTCTGAAAGAATAAAGTACAAGGAAACTCCTTCTAGATGCCCAGCATCCAAAACCAGAGGGAATAATTGTCCAAGCATGCAAGAACTCTATCAAAAATTTATGAAGAAGTCTACAAAAAGAATAAATCACAGCTAATAGCAATAATAGTTTATCACTATTATGTAGTGATACATAAGCATCAAAATGATAAAAAATAAAATATTAAAATATTTCACCCTACTTTTACTGAATCTATTTATGTGTCACAAAATATTACAATTTTTAACCATATGCTAATATTTCAGGCGCACCTGTATTATTGTTATTTTTGCTCAGAATCGATGGGTTTGGATCCGCCTCTCCAGCTGTTGTGCGCCCCCCAGACTCCCCAACTGCTTATTTCAGGGGAGCCGAATTTCGCACCTGCCGCGATGGATCCGTTGGACGGGTTCGGTTCTCCCAGACGGGAAGAGGCTTCGGCAGACAGCCGATCCGGCTGGACCCGCTTCTCCTCCTGGCTGGAGTGCGTGTGTGTGGTTACCTTCGATCTGGAGCTCGGACAAGCCATTGAGGTGCGCTAGCTTAGCATCGCTAACACCAATTTTCGTTTGAATAATGTACCACTTTAAATCGAAGCAGTCTAGTAGAAAAACCTACTTTGTAAGACAAAAATATTTAAACATGAAAAAATGCCTAATGCTTAATTCTTAATTCGGCGTGTTTAGTAGCTGAGAAATCTATTTGTTTTTAAAATTATTTGGTCACATTTTTCTCATAAATAAGACTTTTGTAGAAATGAAGACTAGTTAAATTGATAGAATTTTAAATGGAGTCTGGTATTCATTCATTCTTTCCGCTTGCAGCTCGTTTATCCGCAGGATGTCAAACTCACAGAGAAAGAGGTGATTTATTATTGTCATTAATTGTATTTTTTTATCCAAATAAATCTGATATTCAATTAAGTCATTTCATCTGACTTATGGTGCTATTTTGATTTATTTGTCAGAAAACCAGTATCTGTTACTTGTCTTTTCCTGACTCCTACTCGGGTAAAGAAACATTTATTAAATTTAGTTTTTCTGAGGAGGTGAAGTTCAAAGGTCAAACGATGTAAATCTGATTTTCCTCAGGATGCCTTGGGGACACTCAGTTCACCTTCAGGTTACGCCAATCAGTTGGGCGTCAAAGTTTCAAAGTCGACATCTATAACAGAGACGCCCCAGCCACGCTGCAGGTGAGCTTACCTGAGACATCTGCATTCAGGTGTGTCTCACAGAGAGCAGGTAAAACAAGTGTGATGTCTCCTCAGAGGGAAACGGCACATTTTTTCGGCTACGTCTACTTCCGTCAGGTGAAGGATGTGTCTGTGAAGAGAGGCTATTTTCAGAAGGTAGCTCACCTGTTCTCCTCCATTACTTGATGTTTAATTTGATGAGGTCACCTGAAGGTTTTTATCTTGACGTTACCTTTCAGTCGCTAGTGTTGGTGTCCAGGTTGCCCTACACACACCTGTTTCATTCGGTGCTGCAGATCATTGCACCGGAGTTCTTCGAGAAGCTGGAACCCTTCTTGGAAGCAGGTGATGACGCTTGTCTGAGTTTCTGAAATTCAAAAGGTGGAAAATTTTTACTTTTGGAACTCAGAAATTTCCAATATTTTTTTTTCTAGAGACTAATTTCAGAGTTTTTTTCTAGCAAATTTACAACTTTAACCTCAGAAATGTCTTATTTTCTTTTAGGAAATTTGAGAGATTATGTTTTTTAAATTTTAGATTTTTTTAATAGCATTTTGTTTTTTACTTTTCAAGGTCAGAAATTTCTTAGCTTTTTTCTAGAAAATTTCTGTGACTAATCTCAAGGGTTTTGAGTTGAGTATAAATTTACGCCTTTTCTTCTAATACAGGCTTGTATATTGACTCCTCTGTGCCTGTATCATTAAAACAAGTCAGTTTGACTCATCCAAACTCTGTTCATCTTGAAGTTTGCAATGAGATTGACCAGTGGCCCAACCCCTCACCTGGACAGACACTCAACCTGCCCGTCGTGGGCGTTGTCTTACAGGTCAGCAGAGGTAGACACAGGTAAACGTAGAGACGTGTGGAAAATCACCTTTTCTGTTATTTTTCTCTGTTTCAGGTTATAATTCCTTCAAAAACAGACAAACCGGGAGGAAGTCCCGTCAAACAGATAACTAACGAGGTCAGATCCGTTCTCCCTCCTCCTTCCTGTCCCTCAGATTCTGTTGTCATAGTAACAGCTTGTCCTTCTAGAGCCCACTGCCAGCTCCAACACTCCTTCCAACCATCCACGAACTGGACCTCTTTAAGTTAGTGCTGCCCCCTGCCCTTGTTATGAACTGAACCACTGATTGGTCCCAGCGGTAGCCGTCTCTCACCCCCCCTCCTCCGTCCTCCTCAGGTGTTTCCAGTCGGTTCTGATCCACCTCCAGATGCTGTGGGAGCTGATGCTGCTCGGCGAGCCGCTGGTCGTCATGGCGCCGTCTCCAACTGTCTGCTCAGAAACGATACTGGCGCTGGTCAGGTAGCTACTAAAAGAGCCTGGGGGCCAATCAGCAGGGAGTGTTGGCGTTGTCATGGTAACAGCAGGTGTGAACATTTCCATCCCTCTCAGCTCCATAAGCCCTCTGAAGTTCTGCTGTGACTTTCGGCCGTATTTCACCATCCATGACAGCGAGTTCAGAGAGTACACGACCCGGACGCAGGCGCCGTGAGTCTGTGGCCCCCAAAACGCCAAATTAAATGTTTAATTTTAAACGTTTAACATTTTAAATATTTAAAATCTAATTTTTAAATTTTAAATGTTTAAAATTCAAGCAAGTTGAACATTTTTATTGTTTTATTATTTATAGATAAACTTTATTTTAACTTTTTAAATGAAGTTTATTAGTACATTTTATAAATAATAAAGTTTGTTATAAACTATTATAGTTTATTTTATAAAGATGAGGCTGAACATGAAGCTTTGAGGCCCTCTTGTGGCTGGGAGGCCAATCTGCACCTACATGTGAAAATCTCGGGTCTATCTGCTTGACTTTACATAACTATTTTTATTAATAATTTGAAAGCAAAAGATGCTTAATAGGAGATTGTTTTTATTTAAGCCTAATGAAAGCTAGAACTTCCACTTGAGGAGTTCTGGGTTGAGTACATTTTTAAAAACAAGTTTTTTTTTTATCTTAAATGCAACATGTTTATGCTTCTAGCTTAATTTCTCCTCTAAATATGTTGGTCTTTCATTAAATGGTCTTTGTTAGAGTCTGTATACACAAGTTAAAGATTAATCAGTTACCAAATTAGTTGACCATCATTTCAGTAATCAATTAATCACAATTAATCCGATTAATCGTTTCAGCTGCCAGTGTGATTGTTCCACATACCTCTCGTTTCTCTCTCTTTCTGCTTCAGTCCAAATGTGGTTCTGGGAGTCACCAACCCGTTCTTCATCAAGACTTTTCAGAACTGGCCTCACATCGTTCGACTGGGAGAGATAAAGATGGCCGGTAGACTTCGCTCTCTTTGTATCGGTTTGTCTCTGACTGCAGATCAAACCTTATTAGATTTGGGTGTCTGCGTTTTCTAGGTGATCTTCCGAAGCAGGTGAAGGTGAAGAAGTTGTCCAAACTAAAAACTCTCGACACCAAACCAGGTAACTTAGCCTGACTCGTCTTTCTGCTTTTAGTTCACGCCTGCAGCTTGCTGGTGTTTGAATGTTTGTGTGCAGGGATTTACACAGCCTACAAAACGTTTCTACACAAAGACAAGATCCTTATCAAGAGGCTTTTGAAGGTGAGCACAGGTCCATGTTGTCTGGTCATTTAAAAACCAGCAGCTTACAGAGAATCCTCTTTTTTTTTCTTTCAGGGAATCCAGAGGAAAAGGCCGTCAGAGGCTCAGAGTGCCATCTTGAGGCGACACCTGCTTGAGCTGACGCAGAGCTTCATCATTCCTCTGGTGAGGAATCGGTGCAGAAGCAGGTGATTCTGCAGGTGAAACTGTCAGTAAACCCTCCGTCTTGTCTGACAGGAGCGGTACATGGCGAGCCTGATGCCTCTGCAGAGATCGGTCACACCCTGGAAGGTACGGCCGTCATCACAGGGGATCTCTAGCAGCAATAAAACAACGACTTGGTGTTTGTTTTTGCTCAGACTCCTCCGCAGGTTCGTCCCTTCAGTCAGGATGAGTTCATTTCCACTCTGGATCAGACCGGCCCTCAGCTCACCTCCATGCTCAGAGGGGACTGGATGGGTCTGTACAGGTGAGTCGCACAGGTAGCAGCAGGTTAACTGCTGTGGTGCATCCAAAAATTATTGTTGTAAATATTCTCTAATTAAGAATGTTCTTAAAACTAATGCAAAGCATCATGGGATTTGACCTCAGAGCAGCATTGATGTTAAAATAGAAAAAAAGCAGAGATGGGAAAAGTTTTTGCTGTTTCAGACATCATCCTGCCACCACCGTGTTTGACTGTCAATATGGCATTCTTTTGCTGTTTTCACACCAGATACGCCTAATTTAAATTAAATATCGTTTTCTTCCGCTCAGGAGGTTCTTCAGGTCCCCGAACTTTGACGGCTGGTACCGCCAGCGCCACAGAGAGATGACGCAGAAGCTGGAGAGCCTCCATCTGGAGACGATCTGCGACGCAGTGAGTGTCTTTCCTCACCTCCAGTGTTTGAATATTTCCGACGTGTTTCCATCTTGTAACGGTGACGCCGGGTTTTGTGCAGGACCTTATGGGCTGGACCAAAGACAAGTCGGAGGTGGAGATCGTGGACCTGATCCTGAAGCTCAGAGAAAAGCTGGTAATGAGATTTAAAATGAGAAGACGGTTCTGGAAATTAATCAGAATGTGTTCGTAACTGCCTGTTTCTTCCAGATCAAAGCTCGCCGGCAGCAGCTGCAGGTCAAAGATGAAGTTTTAGACAAACTGGACGCTTTCATAAACTCTATAGTCGGCTCGCTGCCTGAAGACCTGCAGCCCGTCCTGAACGCACGCTGACGCCATCACACCTGATATAAGCCCAAACAATGCAGAAAGCAGATGAGTCTGGTGAAGACTCATCTGCTGTCATGACGACACAGAAGATTTTCATTTATCTCAACAGAAAACCCAACAGCAGACAGTCGAAGCACACAGCCGTTATTTTTCTAGTCTGAGAAATTAAAAACACTAACATGCTGCTCTCCATGTATTTCATCTTAATATACTCTGAATATATTAAGACTTTATTCCCACGTGACTTATTCTGACAATAGTATGACTATTTTCTGGTTTAATTTTATTCTAGTACAAATTATCCTCATATTAAGACTATTTTTCTGCTGACTTTATTCTCATAAAATAACGACTTTAGTTTCCTACAACTCTTTTCTTGTATAACTTATTCTTTTTTTTTTTTTTACTATTACGGCTTTACTCTTCTACTTGTGGGATTACTCCTAGTAGAGGTGTGAATATAGTCACAAGACTTTATTCTTGTAACTATATTCTCAAAATGACTTTAATTTTTTATGACTTTATTCCCACTGCTTAAAGCTGAGACATCTTGATAGAAACTCAATGTAGAAGTGAGATAATTCTGGCTGCAGATATTTCATAGATATTAATTTATGCGAATATATTAATTTATCTAAAAGAAAAGCCCAACTCAGAATAGCAGACAGTCGAAACACATGGCATTATTTTTCTAGTATTATAGAGAAATTACCACTAACACGCTGCTCTCTCTTCATGTATTTGTGCTCTAAAAAATAAAACTTGAATCATCTGAGCCTGGGTCTGTTTTGAACTTAACATTGAAACTGATCAGGTTCTGGATTCAGTTTAGTCTGGATTAAGTTTCCTTATACATCAGGATGTTGGTCTGGATACTTTTCTGAAATAAAGTCCTATTAATGACGAAAGAAATGTACAAACGAAATTTACGTAGTAGTTCCAAGCTTTTTGCACCGAGTTCACGTAACTAAATTTGTCAGTAAGAAAGACAAATTTACATTTTATCCATGACGGACGCAAAACGCTAGGTAGCTAGCTAGCTAACGTATTAGCAGCTAATTAGCGCTAGCCACAGAACGCAACGAAGATATCTGCGCGCGATTCAAACGTTGGACAAAAAGTCCCGCGATTAAAATAGTCATACGACGACAAAACCTACGATTAAATCTATAGTATTTAACTTTCATCAATGTTTTTTGATGTTAAAACTGTTATGCTGACATTTATGATGCAGATAATATGAACAGATCGACCTCCTCCGCCTCCTTGGTTAGCTACTATTGCTGTTTGAATAAATGTACCTGACCAAAAACAACCAATCAGAGCAAAGAGGAGGGTCTTAGCGCTGCCACGTACTCTCTGATAAATGTACTAATGGCGGAGAATCAACCTATCGTGTCTGCTAACTAGCTTTAGCATTCACAGCAAGATGTGCTAGCTGGAGCATAACAGACTGATAGGGAATGATTGGCAGCACTAAGACCCGCCTCCTGGCTCTGATTGGTTGTTCCTACTTAGAACTAGGAGCAATGGAGCTAATTTTTTTCTTTTCCCGCATTTTTTCTGTCAGGACAGTGAAAAATCTAATGAATTTAAGCCTTAATTTTACATACATTAAATTCTGTAAATTAAATAAATCTAAAGAAAAATGCTTGTTCTAAGAATGAATCCCAGAAAACATACTCAATCTCACACAAAAAATAGTTTATTTTCCAATTAATTCAAAATATAAAGACAATCTGCTGGATTAGAGCTTTAATAGTTGTCACAGTGAGCCAGTCATGGTCATATGTATGGAATTACTCATGCGTCTCTCCAGGTGTTCACCTGCGCACGGGGCCCCACCAGGCGGGCCCCTGCAGCTTTATAACGTCCTGCTTCTCCTGTGGGCTGAAGTGCAGGATGGTCAGGATGGCGTTCAGCGTCTGCAGCCGCCCGCTGCTGTCCTGCAGCGTCAGGAACTTGTAGATGACGTTCTTCAGGTACTCCAAGTTGGCTCCCTCTCGGTTCTGGTCCCGGATCAGCTTGTCGAGGCGGCCCTGCAGCGCTGCAGTCTCCTCCTCGTGCCGCTCCGCGTTGGCGATCAGCCGGGCCTGCAGCTGGTGCAGATCCTCCTCCAGGCGATGTTTCTGCCGCCGCAGGCCGCCCGTCTCCACCTCCTTACGCGCCAGCTGCTCGGCGTACAGCAGCAGTGTGGACTCAGTGGGCGTGGACTGCCGCAGCGCCTCGCTTACCGCGTCACCTGCACAGTCGGACAGCAATGATGTTTTGATAAATTGCAGAGAATTTGTCATGAATATCTAAAAATATGCAAACCTATTCCTATAGTTCTTATAAAGTATATAAATAAGTATGTAAATCTTATAAAGTATTCTTTTGAATTATTCATATTTGAACTGGGGAGCCACAAAAGTCATTAAATTAAAAATATAAACATTAGTTTATGATTCTTTTTAACTTAACCTTTTCAGCCATCTTTTAAAAATGAAATCTGTATATCAGGGGTGTCCAAAGTGCGGCTCGTGGGCCACAGGTGGCCCCCTGGACTGATTTTAAGTGGCCCTCCAACTACAATTTAAATGTTACACAAGTTTATCTGCCAGCACAGACAGCTGATGCAGATGGAGACTTTTTGTTTTTAATAATTACAAACAAATTAAAATTTCCCCATAATGAAAATGTTTGCTGCAATAGAAAGCATCCATCTATTTATGGCCACACTTTTTGAGCACATCTATTTAGTGACTTTCACTCAAAAGCAGACTGCTTTTAATTTAGTAAACATGGTGGTTTACATCAAAATTTCATACAAAAAGTAACAAATCGGGTTTTTGTAGTTGAGACATTTTTTTTTTTTGCTCTAGCGGCCTTTATTTGATAGTTAATTAACAGGAAAGTGTGTAATGAGAGAAGGGGGAAGACATGCAGCAAAGGTTGCCAAGGCCAGGAATTGAACCTGTGACAGCTGTGTTGAGGACTAAGGTCTCCATATGTGGGTTGTGCTAAACCCCTGCACCACCACAGCACACCCCAAGTTGAGACATTTTTTCTATTTGTTTAGTATTTCTTTCCACAAAAACGTGCAATTTGAAATCCTTTTTAAATTTGGGAGGATATACTGATTTACACAACCATTCTTACAAAATGTCTAACTGTTTTATTTACTGTATGCTTAGTTTATTGTTGAGCAGATAAAATTTGATTTTAAAGTGTTTTAAAAAGTAGTAAAAAAGTATTTCTGACTTGGCAATTTAAGCCCACGTGTCAAAAAGTTTGGACTACCTTTTGCATACGCTGCAAAAACACAAAATCTTACCAAGTATGTTTGTCTACATATTTGCAGAGAATACATTTGAATTAAAACACAAAATGTACTTCCAGAAAAATCTAAGATGTATTTTTAAGCGAATTAATTTCCAAAGTGTCAGACTTTGTAATTATATGGTCAATGGAAACGCAGCTGCAGATAAAGATTGGTGCATATTTGTAATGGAGCTGCAGATACTGATATGTGTTTGTCTGTTTATGTTTGTCCATGTTTATTTATTTTTTTACCTGCCTATGTTTTACTGTTCCTTATACCTCTATGAGATATCGTTGATTAAACAATAATAATAGGAATAAAACCTTCGCAGTCGGAGGTGCCAGCGGCAGCTTCCTGCAGACCATCAGCGGCGGGGTCGTTGGAGTCACGGCTGCAGGTGAGCACGGCGGCGCGCAGCCTCTCCAGCTCCTGGTCCTTCTCGTCCAGCAGCGCCATCGTTCTCTCCCGGTGCTTGTGCAGCTCCACCTCCAGCCGCTGCAGCTCGTCGCGGTGCTGCGCCTCGCCTCGTTCCAGCTCCTGTCTGTGGGAGAGCTGCAGCGCCGCCGCCTGCTGCTGCCGCTCCTCCAGCTGCTGGCGGTGCCGCGCCTCCGCCTCGTCGCTCTGGATCCGCAGGGTGATGTACTTCTCCCGCAGCTCCGCCAGCTGATCCCGGACTTCCTCCAGCTCCTTGGCCTGGCAGCCATCTTTAGCAGTCTTGTTCTTCAGAACCACCTGGGCGCGCAGCTTGTAGCGCTCAAACTCGTCCCGCAGCTGCTGCAGCTCCTGCTGCTGCAGAGCTGCGGTTCTGTCCTCGGCGTCTGCCACATCCTGGATGTTCTGGTCCGGGTTCCTCTGAGTCGCCAGCAGCAGCAGCTTCTTCACCGTCTGCAGTTTGTCCTTCAGGACGGCCACGTCCAGCTGCGACTCGTCGTTGAGGTCGGTGCTGGACCTGCTGGAGGCGGCGATGGCCAGCGTCTTGTTCTCGGTGTCCAGCTGCAGGATCCGGTCCCTCAGCCTCTGAGCTGCCTGCTGGTCCCGCTGCTTCGCCTTCTCACAGGAACCCAGCAGCTCCGACAGCTCAGACACCCGCTGCTCCAAACCCGCAACCCGCAGCTCTGCAGCCTGAGCGCGCTCTCGCGCTCGCTCCTCTGCCTCGCAAACCTGCGAAACAAAAACTAAAAGCATGAGACACACGTCTGCAGCTCTGCAGTGCTAACAACGAAACAAACCCAGAAAACTGGTGGATAAATCTGTGGCTTTGTCACCAAGACCAAAGAGGTGATGGTGGAGTTTAGGGGGCAAAAATCTGCTTATTATACAAAATTTACGTTTTGCCAGTTTTTCTAGTTTTATTTGAGTCTCAACTGCTTCTGAAAACAACCAATTGCTTAAAAAACAAAACCAAAAAAATAAAAAATAAAATAAAAAAAAAGCCGCATTTTGGCAACAAGTTCATGTTAATTGGTGCCTGGAAAATTAGCTGGTTCAAAACCTCCAGAATGTCACAAATCAGGAGGCACTGCCTCGTTACCTAGCAACCCCAATGGAGTTCCACCGTTACCTAGCAACCCCGCTCAGCTGAAGAAAGCTCTTTCTGGAGGAACAGCAATTTTCTAATTCTTTATTATTTTCCTTTTAGTAATAAAATTATTACAACTTTATTTTCATTTCATTTATTTTTCCTTAATTTATTTTTCCAGTTGTATCTGTGCATTTCTACTAGATTTATAGATTTATATTATTTTATTCAATTATTTGACTTACCTTTGAGAGTTGCTGTTTTAAATTTCACAGTACTTTCTTTCATGCACAATGACACTAAAAGGAACTCTAATTTTGATTTTCATGTCATTACGACAGTATTGCAACTTTGTTCTTGTAATATGACTTTTATTCTCATAATATTACCACTTTCTGCTGCAAAAAGATTCAAAAATGTTTAAAAGTCTCTTAAGGAACAACAAAAATTCAGTGACTGTGTGCAGTTTAGTGACTGGTGTCCTAAAGCAGCATATTATAAACGTGTTTATCAGCAGCAGTATTTGCTGTGCCATATAATTACCTACAAAAGAAGTAGGTAAATAGTTCTGATCATTACTTTCATCGTTATCACAATAATTCTAATATATCGTGATAAGCCTGTAGGTCCGTATCGCCCAGACGTATCTAAATAAACTCCAGACTCTGTGCCCGTTCTGATCTCACCTTCTTGGTCTCGTTGTGGATCTGCTGCTGGAAGGAGTTCTTCAGCTCCTGCACTTCCTGCTGCAGCTCCTCCACTCTGGGGTCCGGCTTCCTCTGCTCCTCCTCCGCCGCCTGGAGCCTCCTCCGCAGCTCGTCCCTCTCTTCCCTCACCAGGTTCAGCTGCGCCTCTGACTCAGCCCCCCGGTCCACGGCCTGCGACGAGGCCAGGAGGGCGGCGCTGGCGTCATGCAGGCGCAGCTCGGCGTCCTGCCGCAGGTCCCGCTCCTGCTGCAGGAGCCTCTGCAGCTCCCTGAGCTGCTGGACGTGGTCCCCCTGCTCCTGCTCCCTCTCGTGCTGCTGCGTGATGATGCGAGCGCGGCCCTCCGCCACCTGCTGCTGCAGGGCGTGAAGCTCCGCCTCCTGCGCCGCCGTCACGGCGGCCAGACGCTCCTGCAGCTCCTGCACTTCCTGTTTCAGCTGGCGCTTGTCGGCCTGGAAGCTCGCCTCCATGCGGGATTTCTCCTGCGAGACGGTGGACAGCGAAGCGGTGAGCGTGCTCAGCTGGCTCTTCAGCTGGGCGACACGGCGCTCGGCCTCCACATTGGAGGGGGGAGGAGCTTGATGTTGCTCCGCCTCCACGCTGCCGCTGTCAGCATCAGGCTGCAGAAAAACAATCGGCACATATTACTGGACTGAACATCAGGTCGTTATCCTGAGCCACACGCTCGACGTCACGCTGAGTGGGAAACAGCTACTGTCATTCGGTTGCCGTGGCAACAGGTCTGCGTGCAGAGTAAAGTTGGCAGAGCGAGAGAAAAGAGGAAAACGAGCCACTTTGAGTTGGACAATTAGGGCCAAAATAAAAAACATAAAATTGTGAGAATGAAGTCGAAATAATATGAAAATAAAGTCGTTGTATTATGAGAATAACGTCATAATATTACAACTATTATAATATGACTTTATTCATAAAATATTACCTCTTTATTCTTATGTTATTTAGATTTTATTTATGACTTCATTCTTGAAATACGATTTTATTTTTATATTATTAGACTTTTATGTAGTGTGACTTGATTCTCATGATACTATGACTTTGTTTTCGATATATTACGACTTTATACTGGTATTATATAGACATTATTCTTGTATGATTTCATTCTAATGTTATATTTTATTTTGTAGTTTTCCCTTGTTTGTGGCGCATTTCAGTCTCTGTAATTTCTATAAAAATAACAAACGACAAAAACTGGAGAAATTGTGTAAAACGATGCGATATTCACAACAGTCATCAAATATCATAACATATTTCATATATTATAGAAGTCGTAGTTTGTTAAATTTTATCAAACTACAACTCCAACAGTGGAAATAATGAAATATTAAATTATTGTCCAATATTGAAGAGACATTAGTTTTGTCCTTTCTTGACGGAAGCCAAACTGTTTATGTATAAAGGGAGAATACATAGTTTGCTCATCAAAACATCATAAATGTTCTCATATTTTATCGAAATTGGATATTGTGATAGATTCCGGCTCATCCAGCGAGAGCAGCAATTAGCCGCTGTCCAATCCAGTAACATATACTGTTAAATCATGTTAGATTTAACAGAAAGGAAGTGACTCAGACGTACCGTAGAGTCGGACCTCTGGCCCGGTTCCCCCTGGTCCTCCTCACTCTGCTCCCCTCTGTTGGTCTCACTGGTGGTGTCCACAGACGCTGCTGTGTCCACACTGTCCTCGCTGTGCAGAGAGCAACCGTCGTCCAGCAGGTCCAGCCGCCTGGCTGCATCTGGCTCCTGCTGCTTAATGTCCAGGTCCTGGGTGACGGTCAGAACCTTCAGGCTGGCTTCCAGAGCCTCCTTCTCCTTCAGGAGGCTCTTGTAGGCCCGGACTACATCCTTAAAGCGGGTCTGGTACTGGACCAGCTGCTTTTTCTGAGACTCGATGGTGTCCAGCAGCTCCTTCCTGCTGGGGCCGCCGCCAAAACTCATCCCAAACTTCTCCATGTCGGGCTGAGTCCAGGTCAGACCGGTTCCATCGTCATACAGAGATCAGACTCATGCAGGTCTCATAGTGGACTCGGCTGTCCTCGCATCTAAACTAAAAGAGAGAAATACTTCATTAAACATCTGCAGGCTGACCTGCTGTCAGTTAATAAAAATAAAATCAGAATCAAGCTGTTTATGGATACAAATTCGGTTTTTATATCAAGTATTTAATTTCCTTTTTCCATTGTTTGAATTGATTTGAATTAATCTGCATGAACACAGATATTCACAAGACTTATCTTTTTTAAAAAACATTCAAGATGGCTGCTAACGAAAATTTATATTTGGACTACAATTGCCAATATTTATATTGTCAGATTAAACAATTTCACCCATCAAAAACAACAACAACAAATTTGACTTATTGATAATTTTTTATCTTATTTTTCTTGGTGCACAATTGTTCAAGATGGACACTGTTGTTATCCTATAATTAGATAAATCTGTTGTGGTCAAATCCTGCATATTTATAAATATTTTGAACCATGGAAATTCTATATATTTTCTTGATCTTGTTTACTTTATCTGGTAGCTACTTGTCAAAATGGCCAACAGGTGGTTATGGAGAGTATGTTTCATCCTAAAATTAAAGTGACTAAAGGGAAATATGAAAAACATTCAACCTGAGAGGGTGAGGATGCAAACTTTAATGCTTGTTTCCACACTTTGAATTTTTTTTTTACAGTAATATGTTGCACGGTTTTATTCTGTTTGGATATAAAATATTTTAAAATATTTTCTGAAATATGTTATTATTCAACTCCAATAATGTGAAACTATTTATGGATCCAGTCGCGCTCCTAATTATTATTGGGTGATTTCTGCAATCTGGTTCTGCTATTCAGGATCCGGTTTTGGCTTTAGTCCAGTTAGTTTGGATCCTCAAATAGTGACTTCCTGGTGCAGCAACGCAGTCTGTAAATATAAATCTTACAGGCAAATGCATCACAGTCCAGTCTAGTAATACATTGAAATTGTTTGAATTTCGGTTAAAATACAGCTCTACAGTTGTAAAATAAATGTAGAATTTCAGGTTCCACAAGATTCCACATTCAGAGACAGATAGTGGCAAAAATGGTAGACAAAAAGCTCTATTTTATGTCTATGTATTGAAAAATGTTTATTTATATATTCTATTTTTGATTCACTTGTCTTAAATTTGTGTTTTAATTAAGCAAATTTCGTTGTAATCTGCAGAAATTGTTGTTTTACATTCGAATTATCAAAAAGTCTGACAACTTCACCGTCCACTATCCCGCTGGTTGGATCCGGTTCTTACCTGATAATCGGTTTCCAGATGCAATAAGCGGCTTTCAGCGCGTTAGAGTCACAAACTAATTAAACTAAATATACTTTGCTGTCGACATCAAATCGAAACACAACAAACCGGTCCAAAAAAAATCCTGTTAGCCCTCTCCTGTCTCACAGAAGCAGCTGTTGACAGCCGCCATGTTCTGCCACAGCGGAACTAACGAGAGGACCGCCCTGCGGCAAACAGGAAGGGGCGGGGACAAATGTCACCCCCATAGAGGGCGCTATTTCCAGTATTATTTAGGGTAAGTGTTTTTTTTTTTCCTTTGAAATGTTTTTTGGATTCCAGTCATGATTAAAACATTTAAAAAACGGAATATATTGTAAATTAGTTATTTGTTGGTTTTACTCTTTCTTATTATTTTATTATTAAAGCTGTAGACGACTTTACTCCACTTTTGAGAAGCGTGGATTCAGTAGAGAAAGCAATAACCCTAGGTCTGTGGTATATAAAGTTGCTTAAATAGGAAATATATTCACATTTTTATACCATTTGAACCCTTTTTATATTTTTCAGCTAATTCTATATTTTTTAAAAAAATATGTTTTTGACTTATTGAATCAAAATCAATGTGAAATTATTTTACTATTCTTATATATTTTTTAACAATTTTTTTAGTCAAAATTCTGTATTTTGCTTCAATAGCATCTGACTCATTAACGACAGATCAATATAAAATTGTTCTGTTACACCAGATAGATGAGACACACTCATTTTTATTATTCTGTTGTCTTCTGTAGATTATTTAGACACTTTATAAATCAAAATTTATCATTTTTCCTCAATAGCTTCCAAGTCATGTGACTTGTTGACTCAAAATCAGTGGAAAATTATCTACTGGACTATTTTGACAAGGCACACTCATTTTTACTCCTCGTCAGTGGATCACATGACATGGAAGCTATTGAAAACCTATTTTGTATTTTTATAAAATTACAGAAAAATAAAAAAGACTTTAAATGGGATAAAAATTTGTCTACCAGTCTAGTAGAACAGTTTCACATTGATTTTGAGTCAATGAGTCAGTGAGTCTGACCTGGAAGCTATTGAAGAGAAATAATACATTTTGACAAAAAAATTGTTAAAAAATTTAAAAGAGTTAAAATTTTAAAAGAAAAAATGTGTGGCTCATCTATTCAGTCTAGTGGAACAATTTCACACTGATTTTCAGTCAACTATTGGATATTTTACTCCGCTGTATAAGACATTTTGTTTAATACCTAAAATATCTAAATTATGAGAATATAATTTTCATGTCTTCATTTTTTTCCTGGGGACCCAAACGCATCATTGTTCTTGGAGTTGTTAATAAAGTTGTTTCAAAATCGTGACGTCATTTATTCCGCGTTGGCCTGGACGTGGCACCAAGGAGGAGCAGCGCCCACAATTCTATTTGATCCGGTTCTTCTAGGCTTGTTATTCGGTTCTGACAGCAGCCTCAGCGGGCTAAGCGCCTAAGAACTCCCACCCTCAGCTTGTCATCTACTCAGGCTGCCTCTGTGGAAGACGTTGTTGATTAAAAAATGGGTCTGACCATCTCGTCTCTGTTCTCCAGGCTGTTCGGGAAGAAACAGATGAGGATACTGATGGGTAAGCGTTGCGGCTAGGCTAACTAGCTCCGATCTGATTGGGCCAGTACCGGCGGCTGACTGAAAGCGAACTCTACAGCCGAACTGCTGCTTTTCAACGGTCACACTTTACGCTGCCACCCGGTTTAAGTTCGTGCTGATCTATGTTTTACTGCGACTTTTAAAGAAAACGGACCAAATCGAAGCTAAGTTAGTTAGCAGACGCTAACGGTCAGAGCTAAACGGAAGGAGTGGTAGATCTGTTAAAACTGTCAGATTCAGTTAGTCTTTTTCCATTAATCTTCTGATCCAGTCAGAAATAATCAGAATCAAGCTGCTGTCAGTTTAGAGACAGTTCTCTTAGTTGCTGTGTAGTTTTTCTGCTTTTAGAAATGGTCATCTACTGTGTCTTTATGACTTCGTGTTGCTATTGATCCAGTTTTGTCATTGATCAACTCCTTAATCTGTTGATCCAGTTGCGTTGGGCTGGATTCACTTCCAGTAGCTTGTGTCCATTTGTTTGAAACTGGTTCCAGTTGTGATTTGATCTCCAATAGTCAGGATCCACTGATATTATGTTTTTACATTTGGATTAAATTATTTTGCCTGGATTATTTTCTTGATCCACTTGCATTAAACTCTGTATTTATTTTATAGCTAGTTATGTGAGTCGAAGATCTGAACATTATCTCTAAATATACATATATTTTTAAACCATAATAAAGTTGTGGATTGGTTTTGTTTTTATGTGGTGTATTTCCTGTTTTCAGGAAACTGAGTCCAGTTTTCAGG
This sequence comes from Poecilia latipinna, assembly GCF_001443285.1. Classification (NCBI taxonomy): domain Eukaryota; kingdom Metazoa; phylum Chordata; class Actinopteri; order Cyprinodontiformes; family Poeciliidae; genus Poecilia; species Poecilia latipinna. Next base: position 438,380 of record NW_015112804.1, on the reverse strand, counting down.
CGCAGTCCTGAAGTTGCTGCCTTGAAGGTTTAGTTCTGGATGAATTCTTGTTGTTTCTGGATCCTTTTCTGTTATTGTGGATTTGTGTGTCTGTCTGTTCACAAACTGTTAGATTTAAAGAACAGAAAAGTAAAGAATTAGTTGCAAATATTTAAAAAATATTGAATTTTTAGGGTGAAAAGTTACATAAGATGAAGTAGATCTGACCATCAGGAAAATGTTTGTCCATTACTTGTGGTGTCCAACAGGGGTCAGTGTTTGGTCTCAATTATTCTTGTTACATAAATGGCCATTTTAAGTTGGCCAAAATAACATAGTTGTTTTAGTAGAAGGATGTGTGTGATTACATAACATATATACCATTTAAACACCAGTAAGTATGAACCAAATGATCAGAGTCGGTAATCAGAAACATTCTGCCTTTGCTTGTTTCAGTGGGTCTGGATGCAGCTGGAAAAACAACAATCCTGTACAAACTGAAACTCGGAGAGATCGTCACCACCATCCCAACTATCGGTGAGCTCAGATCGTCATTCCAGCAGCTAAATGCTCAAAGGTCAACAGGAGGAGGGTTGATGAGATGAAATATTGATTATTGGTTGTTACTGCATTGTACCTTTGTGAACTTCAGAGTTTTATTTTTGTCCATTAGGACAGAATCAGATCAGGAGTATCAGTAACCAACCAATTCCTGACTCCAGTTACTCTATTTGTTCATACTCTGGAACATTCATTTCCAAATCAGCCCTGCTTTATATTCACTTTTACCTTCCACTAAACTTTCCATCGATATGAGTGGATCCACCTCATTTGCTTTTGCTCTTGCCGTTCCTCTTTAAATCTGCGTCTGACAGACTTCTCACTGCTCTGCGTTCATGAAGCCTCATTTTCAGCTCCTCCGGGTTTTTGGTTGCCGATCAGGTATTGTTTGAGCTTTTCAGATGCTCCCGGTGGTAAAAGCAATACCTTGTTGCCATGGTTACGGATCATAACTCCCCAAACCAGAGGGGCAAGTCGTAAAAACAAAGAGTAGAGCCTTGCAGAAAAGCCTCAAATGTAGAAAGTTTAGCGAACCTAACAAAATGTTACCAACTTATTGTGACATTTTAGAAAAATGTGGATTTAATATCTGGAGGAATAAATAGAGCGTCATCTGCATGAATGGAAACTCTTTTCCTTAAACTGGTGTTTGAAAGACCATTTCACTGCATGCGCTCAGTGAGAGACTAGCTCTGCTTCTATTACAAATGAGCGCAAAACTTTGTCAGTATTCCATTAATGTCGAAAAAACACAATTTTACATTTTGTTTCCATTATATAAGAAATATAATCAAAATCATTTGAATAAGTTTTTCATTAAAAAACATCATCCTCCAACCACTTCCTGTCGTCTTCTTTGTCGTTTCTGCCAGTAGTAACATCTGATTGTTGATCGCATGAATTCTGTGGTGCGGAAAAAGGATTTCCGTTGCAATTTTGCAAAATACACCAATTTCAATACAGCCAAAAAAAACCTCCTCATCCTAGTGCAAAGACTTCTCGTTGAAATTGCCATGTTTCCACTGAGCTGATTTGGTTCTACAGTCATCGGAAACGTTGGCCTGACCTGGCGCTCGCTAACGGCTGCTGCGTGTTTCAGGTTTTAACGTGGAGACGGTGGAGTACAAGAACATCTGCTTCACGGTGTGGGACGTCGGCGGCCAGGACAAGATCCGACCTCTGTGGAGGCACTACTTCCAGAACACGCAGGTACGCCCCCCGCAGGCGCAGGCTCAAACTGCGACTACCGACGTTCTGACCCGGTTCTTCTCCTGCAGGGTCTGATCTTCGTGGTGGATAGCAACGACAGAGAGAGAGTGGCCGAGTCGGCGGAGGAACTCTCCAAGATGGTGAGTGGTCAGTAGATCCAGACATGATCTGTCATCGGTGACATCACGGGTCACATGACTCCGTCTCCCTCAGATCCAGGAAGACGAGCTGAAGGACGCCGTCCTTCTGGTGTTTGCAAACAAACAGGATCTTCCCAACGCCATGGGAGTCAGCGAACTCACCGACAAACTGGGCCTGCACAGCCTGCGCAGCAGAACCGTAAGGATGGATTTACAATCACCACCTGCAGAACAGGAGCTGTGGGAAGCTTAGCATAGGGTGGTATTGAGAATAATCGATTAGTGAAGTAATTGTCAACTATTTTACGATTAATTAGACGCAAAAAAGGCCATCTGCTGAAATAACAACACATTCAGAGCAGTAATTTAGCCAAAACTGTGAAACATTTTTACCTAAAAGTTTCACTTTGTTGATATTATGTAAACAAAAACTCAAAATAGCACATTTTCCTGTCCAATTATTAATCAGGTAATCAATAAAATAATCCCTACACTGTATTGGAATTAAGATGCAGATGCATCCTTTGCTACAAATGATCGATCGTTCACTAAAGGAATGCTCTGCTGCATTTTAGGCAATAAAATTTAGATTGGAATTGAATTATTTGTATCTTTTAATGCATCTCTAATATTGCATAAATTAAAAATGTGCAAAATCGTACAATTTTTATCGAGTTAATTGTCAGTATAATCGAGATTAATCTATTAACTGAAATAATTCCTCGTTGCAGTAAGTATTTAGCTCATTTAAGCAGCTCAGATGAATTAGATTTTTTTGCTGTCTGAACGTTTTTCTCACATTATCTCAAAGAAAATGTTAAAAATAATTACTTTTCATCTTATTGCCACAAACCCAGAGCTGGAATTAGGTCTGGACTTCTGATATAGTTAAAATATCTTCCAGTCCTGTTGAAAATTAAAGTTTATTATTCATTTGGAGGGTAAACTTGAATTGTTATGTCATTATTAATATATTACTTAAAAATGGACTCAAAATAATAATATAATTTATTACAGAATTTCTGGGACAGTTTATGGTCCAGTGAAACTTGTCATTGTGACATTTAAACATATTATTCCATTTCTTCAGCTCTAGTTGAGAGACTGCTGCCTCCTGGTGGCTGTAATGTGCATTACACACCTGGTAAAATCTGAAAAGGACAAATCTCTTAAATCTCTTCAGTTCATTTCTCCTAAAGATTATTTGAAGCTTTGACAGTTATTATTCTCTAATTCAGAGTGTTAGAAATTTGTTTTTTGTGCAATAAAGCAGTTTTCCTTCCCTTTGGCAGAAATGATGCAACCAACATTTCACGTCTTTCCTTCCTCTTGCGTCAGGACTTTTTGTAACACTTCCTATTGAAGTGTAACAGAGTCACATGAGTCACTCTTTATATGTGTTCTGTTCTGTTTGCGCTTCAGTAGTAAGAATTGTCCTTATTTGTATTTCCTGGCAAACTTATTTCCTGTTAGAAATTTATAGTATGCTGTGTTTCTTAAAGCTGCAGTATGTAACTTTAATTTTTATTTTACCAATTTTTGAAACATTTTATGAGACAGATAATCTGTGGAAAAGTGGAGCTCCTCTGCCTTCCCCCAGTCCTCCCAGTTCTTAATAGAAACGACCAATCAGAGCCAGGAGGCGGGTCTTAGTGCTGTCCATCACCCTTGGTGCACTGCTTTAAACAGAATCTCGTGGCTGCTTGAATAGAAAAATTGGTTTCTGAATCAAATCGTGACCCTAAAAGTTGGAGTCAAATCAAAAGTGAAAGATTTGCATCTCAAACAGCTACCCTGCAGCTAGCTTAGCCTGCTGTTAATGCTAAAGCTAGTTAGCATAGCCACTGATAACTGTCAATAAATGGTTTTCCCAAACGTAAGGCGGTTTTCCACCCTTAGCACATTGAGCTGCATGTACATGACGCTGGTTGACAGCGCTAAGACCCACCCACTGGCTCTGATTTTCTTCTTGAATAGTAGCTCAGGGAGGACGTGAAGATTAATCTTTTCACATTCCTTCCTTATTTTAAACCTTCACAATTTTAACAAATAAGTAAAAATCATGATTTAGTAAAAGTCACAAACTGCAGCTTTGATGCTGAATGGATTCTGGTTCTGACGGGTTTGTTTCTGGTTCCAGTGGCACGTCCAGGCCACCTGCGCCACTCAGGGGACGGGTCTCTACGAGGGTCTGGACTGGCTGTCCAATGAGCTGTCGAAACGCTAGACGCCTACAGGAAGCAGCAGGATGATGTCACCGTGTACAAACCGAGGAGGGAGGATGGGGAGCATTTCACAGGACTGTTTCTGGGGTGTTTTTGTTTTTTTAAATTATAAATGTATCTGTAGGAGGAAGTGATGTCATGGACTCTGAGCTCACCTGGTTTCCCATCATCCTCTTCTTCTATTGTTTGTTAGGTCTGTTTGTTTTCTTTTAATCTGTTTTAACTCCAGATCATGTGACCAGATGTTGTAGGGAGAGGGGGGGCGGGGCTTACAACAGGTGACAGTTACCTGGTCATGTGACTCATTCCACAGAGCCGGACCTGACGGCCTCGTCATTCCTTATCAGTGTGAAGAGGAAGAAACACAGACGCAACAACGATGCAATAAAGGTTTTTTTTTCTTCTCAGATGTCTTTAAGTGCACTTTTTCACTAAAGTTTCACCTTGACCTTTGACCTGCTTTTTATTTTTATTTTTTTTTATTTTTATTTTTTTACAAGAATGAAACAATACACATTGGTCGTTTTAGTATCTGTGGACTAAAATTAGTCAAGTTTAATGCATTTAATGAATAGAAAAAAATAGGATTTTTCAGTATTTAACCTGCTGATCAATAATCAGAACCAACTTTGATTTTCAAACTTTGCCATCAGAAGATTATGATATAAGAACCAAGGAGTCGGTTAAATCTTTGAATATTACGAATTAGTTGATGAAGAATCTGACCAATATCATTAATCCTCTTGGATTACATTTGTTCAGGATATGGAATAAGTTCAGGAGGAAGAATCAGGAATAGAAAACCAGGAATTGGTTCAAAGGAAGCAGCTGTTCAAAAATAGATATGTTAAGAGGGAAGAAACTGTTCAAAAATATTCAGCTCAAAAGAATCTTCAAAAAGAGGAACTGGCTCAAAGGAAAATGTCCAAACCCAGGAATTGGTTCAGAGAATATTACAAAAAATGTGAATCAGCTTTGAGGGAACAATCTGTTAAAAAATAGGAATAAGTTGAAAGGAAGAGTCAGTTTTAAAAGAATCAGTTCAAAAGGAAGAATCTTAAAAAACAGGAACCGGAACAAAATATGATTAAATTCAGTTCAAATAAAAACAAACAGGAAGAAAAACGGTTAGACACTTTTGATGTAAAATAACAGATAAAGCTTGCTAAAAACGTTAATCAGGGTATGTATGGCGTTATGGCTTGGATTTGACTGGACCGTTAGAGAAACTTGACTGTTTTCTAGCAGAAACCAGGAATAAAGAAGAAGCCTCCCCGGTGGTTCTGAACGCCCTGAGCTGCTACCTTTGGGGTGTTGCTGCATTACTGGCTGCAATGCCGAAGCAGCGTTCTGCCGCATCAGAAGGAGGAAATATTTTCCCAGCAGCGCCGGCTCTTCTTGTGCGCTTCCTGTGGCGAGCCTCCAGGGAGGCATGAATCTGTTCAAAAACAGGAATCTGTTCTGCTTTGATATGTCTGTTTAGTTCATGCTAAGCTATAAGGACTTTCTGAAAAGCAACCAAGATATACTACAATCCCTACAAGACAACTATTGAGAACTGATTAAGACATTTCTTAAAGATGGAACAGTCTGGCTCACCAGAGGGAAAATATTAAAAATGAGATCTTTTTCCATCATTAGGCCGAGTCAGTCCCTGAGTCATTCTGTAACTTCTACCTGAATTTCATCAGCAACTTGATTCAGGATCAAATTTAAATTTCCATAGAAAACTGGCAGTAAAAGCAGAAGTTTAAGCAGCAGTTTCAAATTGTTTATTTTACAGACAACATAAACAAAAATAAATCACAAAATTACGGCATCGCCTTCGTCCCGTTCGCTCCGGTTCCTACACGTTGACTGGTTCGTGCTGGTTGTTCTGACGTTTGACCACAAACACTTTCTGACCTGAAATCGTCACTACGTACACAAAATCCTCCAGGATTACTGCAAATATGAAGCACACAGGTCGGTTAGCTGCTGAGCCAATCAGATCTCTCTCTGGTGAAACGAGCGGCTTCGTTACCTGACATGCGTTTGAACGGCGCGTCTGTAGACCCGGATAACCGGAAGCGGCAGGCCGTCCGGGCCATCTGCATCATCACACCGGCAGTGTGCTCATCGTTCTCCAGCTCACCTGCAGACTGAACAGGTGAGGAGTTCTGTCAGAACCGGACGTTGTTGGTTTCAAACCAAGATGAACAGCAAAAGCAAATGAGATGGATTAGCAATGCTTTCCAACAACTGATGCTGTCAACGAAGTATGGGAGTGCAATACTGACAAAAAAAAAAAGAATCTCACTATATTGTCTTAAATACTTCAATAAAAATATCAGAAACTTTTTAAATACAAATATGTAACTTCAAAACCATTCGCAGAAAAAAATATATATATACAAAAATCACAAAACATAAAAGGTATAATTATCAAAATGAAAAGAAATCAAGGCTTGAAATATGTATGTGTAATCAATAGATAAGATTTAGGAAAAAATATCACTTCATAAAAAAATTATTAAAAGGAAAAAATACTAATATTAAAAGGAAAATGTACTTGGATAAACTAATATTACAAGGAGCTCAAAAATAATGCCAGAATTCATAGTATTATCGCTTTATTCTAATTAGTTAAACTTTATCGTAATTTTATTATTTTTATTTTTTTGTTGTGATCCCAATACTCCATCGCAATTTAAATACTGTAAAAAATGTGAACGTTTTGTAAAAAATACCTAAATTTCTAAATCAAGTTTAATCCTAAGTCTACCTGACTGGGTTGCAAGTTTTCCAACAAAAGAGTTAATTTCAGAATCATATTGCCACAAAACATTGCTTGATTTTCAACCATGTTTTGATCAGCTTGCTGCAAAAGATGTCGATAGAGAAATGTGGCACTTTTGGTTTTCCATCCGCTGTGTTTTGTACTTTTTATAAATGGTTAAACGTGGAGAAACTCGTGTTTTTCCCCAAACTCACAGCCAGAACTCCGTCCTCACTGATGACCAGGTACCCGACCTGGTCCGGAATCCGCTCCAGACCCGCAGTCAGAGCCGCCGTCGTCTGGAAAACAAACAAGCAAACAAAAACAGGCTTCCGTGAAGGTCTTATCAGCTTCCAAAGAAACAAAACGGAGAAAATATTAAGTTTAAACCCTCACCATACTGTACAGTTTTCTGCTTCGCTTTGTTGTTTCTAACTGCAGCTTCACTTCCGCCTGCTGTCGCTGCGTGACCCTCACGTGACCACTGACGCAGCGGCTCACATGATCAAGCCTGCTGATCCGAACCGTCTCTCCGTGGTGCTACTGGACCAAAGCAGCTGGCTATGGCGGGTCGAGGCAAACTGATCGCCGTGATCGGGGACGAGGACACGGTGACGGGCTTTCTGCTCGGTGGGATCGGGGAGCTGAACAAGAACCGAAAGCCGAACTTCCTGGTGGTGGAGAAGGACACGAGCATCACGGAGATCGAGGAGACGTTCAAGTGAGGCCCGATACACTGTTATACTCACATCTACACATCTCTCATTTTAAATTTATACAAAATTAAAATAGACCTCAGGTGAAATCAACAATAATAAGACAGCATTATTGATGAGAATATTAAATTTGTAAAATTCTGAATGGAATCTGGTGTCGCTTGAGGTTCGGGCCCACTAGCTCCTCCCAACTCATACACTTAATGTTTTAATGTTTTTATTTCCTATAATCTGTTTTTTGGTGTAATTTGGCAGAGAGATTATAATTATATTAATCACGACACAAAAATGAAAACTGTCAATTTAACCAAAATGTTAATATGTTTGTTGTTTACACCAGACTCTCTTGAAAATGAAACCGTTTTCAAGATTAATTGATTGTTGATCGCATATAAAACTTTATGTTCAACCAGAATGCCCTCATTAAATGTATTGATAGTATTGTAAATATTCGTCTGATATCGCATTGTTCTTATATATTTTTTTTAATTTGGTTGTCAAAGAAAAACGACTTTTTAAAGATTTTGGTGCAATGTCTGTATGGAATACCCTAAGAGCCAAAAATAATATTAGAATGGAAGTATTTTATTATTTAGATTATTTATTTTAAAATTTTAATCTACCTCATTATGGATTAAAACATCTTAAATGTATTCCAACTTCCTGAACAGATTCCTGACTTTGATCCAATTCTTGATTGTGAATCTATTATTCTTGAACAGACAGCGTACTCTGAACTGGTTCTTGAACAAATTCCTAATTCTGCACACATTCTTGAACAGATTCCTGACTCTGATGTAAAATCTGATGCTGAATCTTAGGGTTTTTTTTTTTTAATTCTTGAACAAATTACTGATTCTTGAATGGATTCCTAATTCTGAACTTAGTCTTGAACAGATTCCCGACTTAAATCTGATTCTTGACTCTGAACAGATTTCTACATTTGAACAGATTCATAGATCTGAACTAATTCCTGTTAAGATTTCCCTGTTATTTTAACTGTTCGGACATTTGTTTCCTCCTGCAGGAGCTTCCTGGCGCGGAACGACATCGCCATCATTCTGATCAACCAGTTTATCGCCGAGATGATCCGACACGCCATCGACGCCCACATGGAGTCAATCCCGGCGGTGCTGGAGATCCCATCCAAAGAGCATCCGTATGACGCGTCCAAGGACTCCATCCTGCGCCGGGCCAAGGGCATGTTTTCCGCAGAGGATTTCCGATAAACGGCTGATTAACGAGCTGAGTGTGTTGATCCGCTGGTTATTTACACGGCATGTCATCTGAGATTTCCAGGAACTGGATGCTCAGTTTTCAGTCTTATTGTTTTTTTTGTGTGTATTTCTGCAGTTGTTCTCCTCCCATCAGTGTTTGTGCAGATGTGTTAACTTATAAAATTGTAACAGATGTTGGAATTAATAAAATATATTTGTGATTGTGGAGTTCATTGTTTATATTCATTGAGAGAAGGTAACATATCAACTACGTTTAAACGTTTTTTTCTACACAGACTCATTCATTTGATCAGTACATGTAATATTCTTACCTCCTTTAAAGCTGCAGTATTTAACTTTTACAAAAATATGTTTTTTCCATATTTGTTAAAACTGTCACCATGTCATGGCAGTAGGTTACGAGCAGATAATCTGTGAAAAGATCGATCTCCTCCACCTGTTATTTCTGCCTGAAGAAATGAACTGTTCCAGACCAGTAACAACCAATCAGATCCAGGAGGCGGTGTCTTAGCGCTGTCAATCATCCTCATGTACTGCTGATAAAAATGTTGGAATGGCGGAGAAACAAGCCACTGTTACAGGAATGCCATTTTAGGTTTTTAGATCATTGTCTTATAACCCCTTTAAAAAACATCAGAACTGACCTCAGATTAATGTCTAAAATATCTGTAATGTCCAAATCATAATTCCTCCACCACCGCGCTTAACAATTAAGGTTTTCTCCAAAAAGGTTTGTGATTTATGTAGATGCAATCTTCAAAAAGTAATGCTTTTTAGTATGAAGATACTTTTTTCCACCACTCTTCATAAGGTTTGTTCAAGATTTTTTTAATTGTCCTGTTCGTAGACACTCTTGCCATGAGGTGAATTTGCTGGGAAAATTACTTTTCTTTTATTAACTCTTTCAGAATCTGTTCCAGAAAAAATAAAAACAAGAACTGAAAACACCAACACAGAGGAACTTCATCATTAATTTTCTGTCCTTCAGCTGAAGTTCAGAAAAACATGAGCTGACCCTCGATGGAGGACAGAAAACACTGATGCTGAAGTGTTTGTGCAACCCCAGGATCTTCAGTCTGGTAGTTTAAGTTCAGTGCTGCGCTTGACGATTGGTGGTTACCATAGCAACCAGGAACTGCAGGCTCCTCCCCCTTTTTCTGTTGCCGTTGGTAACTAACAGTTCTGTGTTTTCTTTATAAATGTTATATTTTCACACATATTTTAGACAAATTTAGTCATACACAGTGTTTCATTAGTAATTTTGCTGTATTTTCTATATGTTTTTAACTGCTATCATTATTAATGTTGTCTATTTTAGCTATGTTTAATTTTACAAATGTTAACTGCTGCTAGCTGCTCATTGGGAGCTATTCCTTTGTAGTTTGCTTTATCTTTGAATCTTACACATATGATTTTATTTCCTGTACTAAAAATGATATAAATTTGTGTTAAATACGATCACAGTCAGGCTCTTTCTCTGCTGCTGTCTGTAATTGTGGGACAGAAGCTGCTGGACTGATGTTAACCACCAATTTAATTTCCTCTTTTGTCAGAATAAATACAGTGAACCTGGTGAAGTCAACCTACTGGACCTGAGCCGAACATAGAGGGGTTACAAATGAACAACAGAAAACTGACCTCAGATCAGCCGGAGGGAGTATAAATCCCTTCAGTTGGCCGGAGCTGCATCAGATGGCCGCACTGCTTCCCACCATGATGCTGTTCCTCATGATGATGATGATGATGATGATGGCTGCTTTTACATCCGCTGGTCCTCTTCCTGCTCCACCTGAGCACCCCAGGTGAGGTTCAACCTCAATCAGCCTCGGTTTATCTCTGCAGTTCTGCTGCTCTGACAGGTCAGATGAGGCATTTTTTGTTGTTTTCTGTCTGCAGTGAATCCAAACTCATGGAGGACGACAGGAACTCCACTGGGAATCCTCACCGATCCCAAAATGAAACAAACTTCCCCAGGTGAGTCATGTCGATGTTATGGAGGTTTTCATGATTCTGATTATTGTTTTTTTCTGATTTATTCAATTAATTGCTTCTTAAATAATTATTTAATAATGAAATATTCCCATTTTAGTTTATATTAGTGTAATTTCTGGATTTTAAAATGTAACATTCCTTATTTCTGGCTCATGTGGTTTATTCCAGTGTACATTGAAAAATGTTTTTACATTTAAATATAATTTATTTTTATCAGTTCTTTAGCCCCTTCTTTAACTTTATAGTTAAAATAATATTTTTTTATTTTATTGATGCTTATAATTTTATTACATTTCAGTTTTATTTAGATTCTATCTAATTTGTTTCATTTGAGTTTTTCTTATTCTCATATTCTTTAAATGAATGTCTTTTAATTTTAATTTAATTTTTTTTTTTTTACAAATCTAAAGTTTTTTTTTTTGTTTTTGTAATTATTCCTTTCAAACTATTTTTGTTATCCTTATGTCAGTGCAGTTTTATAATATTCTACTATATTTTAGTTAGGCTGGAACTTATTTAATTTCTTTTACTCAGGTTATTATTTCTTCTATTTTATTTTTGTTGCTAATTTTCCATTTCCTGATTTTATTTTTCTCTCGTTTAGTTAATTGTTTTATTTGATATTTTCTAATTTTCTCCTTATAATTTTGTGTTTTATTTTTTTTTATTTCATTTCAGCATTTTCTAACATTTTAACAGTAGGTGCAGCTACCATTGTGATATGTATAACAGATGTTATATTAGGTTGATGTGATGCAGGCGTCGTCTCCTCATCCTTTCACTGTGTTTTTGTACAAACCTGTTGTGGTTTTGCTTTCGTCTTTCAGTTTTGACTCTTCTGTGAACATTAATGGGACAAAGGACAGCAGGTAAGTTCCTGGTCATCTAAATTTTATAAAAGAGATCTACAGGAGAAAATTCTGTTGTTTAATTCAGTTTGCTAACTTCTGTGTTCTTGTCATGAATAGGACTCCCTATATGTGAGTAAACTCTGCTGTAAATCCTCAACTCCAGCTCCAGGTCATCCATTTTCAAACTGCTCTGTATTTGTCTTCCAGTTTGGTTCTTCCTCAGGGCCCACTGTAAGAATCAGTCCTCATATTAAACATTCAGTATCTGCTCAGATGCTTGTCTGTGTTGTTCTCAGACAGATGTGAAACCAGATGTTTGTCTATGTGTGTTTCAGGGAACCTGGTCAGGAGTGCGTATTACTGATAATCTGATTGGCTAAAAGGGATCGTCAGTGGGTGAAAGAAAAACTCATAAGTTTAACTTTCAAAACACCGTAACTCTGTTTCAGGGAGTCGATACCTGTAACTATATAAGATGAAGATTACAAACCAAGTTAAACACAGAATAAATCGAAGAAGGTGAGATGAGAGCAGAGTTGGGTAGTAGTCAAAAATTGTACTTAAGTAAGTGAGTCAACATGTTTTTATTCAAGGAAAAGTAAAAAGAAGCTCTACAAAAAAATAACTCAAGAGTAAAAAACTATTTAGTGAAAAGTTTACTCAAGTACTGACCTGATCAAATGATCAAATATTTAATATTTAAAAATTACACCACCAGACAGACCAAAATATAAAGTCAATTGGAACTTTGGGTATTTTAAGGAGAAAGATGACAATAATTAATAAAGTAACATCATCAGCTATAATAAAATTTTTCCAAACCTGTTTCTTTCAATAAAAACTTATGAAACTTTAACAAAACTGTGTTTGTTTCTGTGTCTGGTGAATGAGACACAGACAAACAGAGTTAAAACATTTTTCATTTGGTCGAGAATCCAGAAATTTTACTCAAGTAAAAATAAAAAAGTAAAAATACTCATAAAAGTACATATTTTCAAAAAAGTTACTGAAGTAGATGTGACTGAATAAATGTAACTAGTTACCACCCAACTCTGGATGAGACCTACAGACCTTAACAGTCAGCCATTTAATTAATCAGGTTCATGTGTACTGAAGTGCCAAAATAATACAATTTTCAAAAGTTTAAACCTTATACAGATTTAAACCTAAATTTCAAAACATCTAGAAAAAAAAGGAATGACTGGGATCCACGGGTAGTTGAACAACTTGTTTGTTAGATTTAAAAAAATAATAATTAGTTCAAAAATGGTAAATCTTTGTTACATTTTTCACTCATGGAGGTCGCCATTTCTTCACCTGCGCGGTGCATGCTGGGCCGAAGACGATACTGTCAGAGAAGCTAACTTTACGCTAACTGAGGCAAACTCCGTCAAAGTTTTTATGTGCCGTTATACATGGAATATAAATATATAAAAATGTGATCGGTTTGTGATCTACTGTTACTATATTAACCAGAGGTAACACCATTAGCCGGAGCTAATGCCGTAAGCTAGAGCTGACACCGTTAGCAGTAGTTAATGACTGTTTAAAAGGCCAACGAAGCATCTTTAAGTTTGTATAATATATTTGAGAAAGTGGCTTATATATATAAAATAAACGGCTTGAGTTACAAACTGGAGCTCTTTGCAATATTCAAAATCAATAAATCAAAAAGTAATTGGTGAACTACGAGTATTTTCTGTCTTTGTTCAAATTGTGATTGGCTTCCTGACATGATTTATGTCATTTTCATATACATTTGAATAGATTCTGAAAATCAGAGAGGAATTATTGAATTGATTAATCAGGATTATCTTAAATCACACAACTAGAAGATAACCTGACATCCGGAAGGTGCTTCTGATTAAAGTTTCTTTGAATTTACATAGCATATATTTGTTAGTACAGAGAATAACACTGAATTTTGATGTGTTCTTCTTTCAGGACAGCTTTTTTGGACATAAAATGTCCCATCAGTCTTTGCCATACGGCGAGGCTCGGTGAAACTCTTCAGTCTGGAGGAGATGAAACCGCAGGAGGGTCTGTCCGTGATCCTTACGGACCTGGGAAGTGACATCACAAACTGGCCCACTTCTACCTGACCAGTTGCAGACAGACATCATGAAATCACCTTTGATTGTTTTTCTCTGCTCTGTAATCGTTTGGTCTCATCTTATTATCCCATTGCACCATTGCATCCTGAAAAACTTTTGCATCTGGTAAGGCTTTGCTTAAGGCACCATGAAATATGCAATAAATTCAAATTGTATGTTTTATAATCATTACACCCTTGAAAACAACTGCAGCTTCCATCTGTAACTACTAAATACTGTTCATGAGATGTATTATAGGTAAACCAAATCAACAAACCCATTACAGAAAAACATATGTGCCATTTGGGGGGTTTATTCAGTTGTTTGAGGACAAAAATATATATTTGCTTAATTGAATGAGTCTGATACAAATAGCACAACAAGATTCTCTTTGCTTATTGATGAATTAAAGCGCTTTTAAAACATTTTCTTCTGGAGCCTGGTTTTAAATAAAG